>NW_019174334.1:2277396-2311946 GCF_002260705.1 Seriola dumerili
TCTCTCTCTCTCTCTCTCTCTCTCTCTCTCTCTCTCACACACACTCACACACACACAATTATTATTATTATTCAATGTAAGATGTTTACATTAGCCCATTTGTTTGGGAGGGGGTGACTTAATGTGCTTGTGGTTCATGTTTTTTCTTATCCATATATATATATATATATATATATATATTTTTTTTTAATAAATACTTAACTTCATTACCTTTTTATAAAAGGTAACTGCATATCAACAAGTAGGGTGGATGGAGCATCATGAATTTGGGGCTTGGCTGCCTCAGGGCCTGGACAGCTCCACTTCCTCAAGGGGGAAATTCCCAAGTTTATCAAGGTACTTTACCGGATTATGTCCGAGTGGCTGTTCACCTGCTGACGCTCAGTAGAATCTAGCCGATGCAGCAGGACAATGACCCTAAACATCAAAGTAAATCTACTACAGAACTTCAGGCAAAGAAAACCCATCTTGTGAAGTGGCCCAGTCCCGACCATAGACCTGAATCCAGCAGAGATGCTGTGGAATGACATGAAGAGATCCGCTCACACCAGACATCCCGGGAATATGTCTGAGCTGAAGCAGTTCTGCAGGAGGAATGGTCCAAAATTCCTCCTGAACATTGTGCAGGTCTGACCAGCACTTGTTTGAGGTTATTGCTGCCAAAGGAGGTTCAGTTGATGGGTGTGTTCAATAAAGACACGAAAGATCATAACTGTTTGTGTAATATTAGCTTCAGCTCATTATTTGTCTACACTTAGAACATAGATGATCAGATCCCATTTTATGACCACTTAATGCAGAAAACCAGGTAATTCCAAAGAGTTCACTTACTTTTATTTGCCACTGTACGGCCTTTTTACCTTATTAATTTGATGAGTGGCTGACTAGTATTAAAAACATATCATGCTTTGATTTGTTGCTAATAAGAGGCTCATTCAGGCCTCCTCATCAGAGCCAGATCCTCCCCCAGAGAGGTTTAATTGAGCTGAAGGATTAACCCCACTTTGTGGTTAACTGGAGAATTGTCAGTCTTGCTTTCTGTGACGGAGGCCCTGGAGACCTACGACTGTTGTAAACGTTGCCACTGCCTCACTGTCGAAACAAGCCCGCAAGCTGCAGGAGTGAGAGCGTTCACTTACTGTAAATCATTAAAGCATGACAGATGTGTGACAGATGTGAGGGTAGGAGGTGGACTGGATAGGATCAAATGAGCACGGTCTGCTTTGCAGTGTTGCATGGTGGAAATCTGTTTGGAACCACTCCACCATCTAAAAAGCATGCAAATAGCTCATAAGCTGCTGTATACACAGGTCATTTCAGCAAAGTGAGCTTTTAGAGGACTTTTCAGTTATTGTATTTTCCCTCCGTCTCTCATCTGCCACTTTTCCTGTTTTTGAACCGTCTTTCTCATTTATAACACAAACCCCTAAACAAGCTCAGTAAATGATAGTTCTGATAAACTTTTTTTTAACATCTGATAGGTTGCCAGGCTGTCCGTCATGAAGAAGAGAGCCAACAAGGTGCAAGAGGAGGAGGAGGAGGAGACCTTGTGCTGCTGCGAGTATGTGAACAGACACGGAGAGCGCAGCCATGTAGCAGCCTGCTGCTGCGACTGCGAGGACCTCGATGACGCTTGCGACAGGTGAGAGAGAGTTAACCCAATAACTAATGATGGATCTGTTGGTTATTTGTTTTAGGCTATTAATTGATTAATTAGAAGTTTATAAAAAAATGTCAGAAAACAGTAAAAATCCAACTCAGATACTGAAACTGCTTCATTCAGGCCTGTTACATACATGCAGTACAACATAGAGCAGCTTATGTTGTCCAGTTTAAGCTATACAACTTTAACCAAACTTAAAAATTCACAGTATTTTTATCCTGGGCTGTATCATGAAAACAAAAATAGTCCTCTATCACAGCAGATGTTTTAACTTATAATTGCAAGGAAAACATAGTTATTACTAATAATATTAATGAACCAGGGCTCTGTTATTAATGCAATGTAGAATGAGTGTTACTGATCACACTTGTGTTCTCCCTGCTGCGACATGTTAAAATATCAGCTGTATCGTTGACATTTGTTCTTAAAAAGAAGTTAATGGGGTTAAAGTTTGCTCATATGGTGAAATTATTTTACCTTTTTTATTTGTTCAATTTTTAAACTCTGTCAGGTTTCTGAAGAGGGAGCCTCAGAAACCTGAGTCCCTATCACAGGTGACAGAAGTTGTCACCGACCGGATTCGTGTGCCCTGGCTGTGGGGCGGAGCCCGCAAAGTGGACCTGTCCGTCATCCCGCCTCTCATTCTCCTTCCTGTGCTGCTGCACCTCGCTGCTCTCCACTTCCTGCTTGGCATTGTGGTGCTGACAGCTCTGCCCGGCCTGGTGCTGTGGTACTACTACATCACCCACCGCAAGAAGGGACGGACACTCTTCTTCCTCAGCCTGGCCCTCTTCTCCCTGGCTTACATGTACTACTTGTTCATCACAGAGGTGCTTCCCCGCGGCGATATCGGCCTGGTCCAGCTATTGGTGGTAACTGCAGGGGTCATCTTCACCCTGTTAGCTCTTGTCTACACTAAGAGAGAACCTGGCATTGTGCTGCCAAACCAAAAGCTCGTCCACAGCACGGTGACTTATTACAGCCCTCTCGCAGACAGAGACCCCGCCGTCAATGGGGGGACGCAGGAAGTGACGATGACAGTACTCAACCGGGCGGGATCGTCGGCGCAGTCGGGGCTGGAGCTGAAGGAAAGCAGCCGAAAGAACTGGTGTCCAGTGTGCAGGGTGGTGCGGCCCCCAAGGGCGGGACATTGTCGGATCTGTGGCGTCTGCGTTCTGCGTCTCGACCACCACTGTGTCTGGTGGGTCCCCTCTCACTCGGCCTGTCATCGTGTTTCTTCCACTTTGTCTCACATCTCAAACCCTGCCGTCGTCTAGTTTGTTTGTCTGTTTGTCTTTTCTACACAACCTCTATTTAATAAATGTTAAAAAGTGCAAACATCCATTTAGTTTTCAAAACAAAGCTCTTAGGTGACTTTTTTTCAGGATACGTAATGAACGCAAACTGAGTTTCCTGTGTCTTCATTGACCATATTTGTACGTTGGGGCGACCATCACACACAGTAATTAAAGCTATAAGTGTAAAAACATTTCCTTGCTGCCATCCACTCCTACACTTCTTTGTGTGTTCCTGCATGTCTATGTGTAGTGTATCCCTGGGGTCTCAGTACGATGTTCTGTCTGCCTCTGTGTGTGTGTGTGTGTGTTTGTGCATGTATCCCGTCCGTCGCTGCCGAGGTAGGATAAACAGCTGTGTGGGGCAGTCCAATCACCGCAGCTTCCTGCTTACACTCGTCCTCTTCCTATTGACGTCTCTGTACGGGATCAGCCTGGTGCTGCAGAGTGTGTGTCCGAGACAACACCTCCTCACCGCCCTTCTGTATTGCCCGGGGGTCTACAACCAGTACAGGTACTGGAAACACAGACGTACACTTTATACACACAAGGTTGGCTCTGTGACTATACCATCATATTCTCTTAGAGTTACTATTTACCTAAATTCATCTTGAGATCAGTAGATGAAAGGAATGACAAAAATTCAGTGTTTATCAAAGACCAATTGTGTAAAATTGTTTGATCATAACATCTTTCAAATTACTCTATTTGAAAGTCTTGATTGAAAATGGTGTGTTTCATTTAGCCCATAACTTCTCAGGACACTAAGAATGAATCAATGAATAGATGAGAGAAATTATGTCAATGAGTAAATTTTTATCTGACCAATATAAATTGATCACAGATATATAGGTATTGGTGTACATATCACACAAAAGGTGACAAGAAATTGTAGCGCAGATCCAAAGATACTGTGTGTTTGCAGTAGTCATGCTTGGTACACATCGTTGTCACTATTCTTTATTAACCAGATATATAGAATCTTTGTTTAAGTTGTCTTTTTATATTAAAAATAAATATTGGCTTGATATATCATCATCTGAGATTTCCAGTCGGTATCGGCATGCGAGTGCTGTTCATTTTCTCATCTAACTTGCAGAAAAAACATAAATAAGCATATTGCCCAAAATATCAAACAATTCCTTTAAATATTAATATTCACATTGATATTGATCTCAAGTTTCCTTAAAAATGTAAAAAGAACTGCCACAACCATAAAAGGACCAGTGCAGAAATTTAAACAAACCATAACTGCACAAAGACAAACTCAGTAACTAACAGGAATAAGTGCATGAGGGCGTTATAGTTCAGATGGAACCCATGGAATCAGGAAGTGGCAGATGGCCTTTTAGCAGCAATCAAAAGCAAAACTGTCTTCATTTTATAGCCACTGAAACTATTTTTAACCGCTGGGGGGCAATTTGACATCTTTCCCAGAATTCACCACAAAGACTGACATTTAAATTAGTTTGTGTGAGGTTCTTGCTCATTGGACACGAGGCTTCTTTCACTGTAGTGTTGAATTAGTTTCACAGCGCATCTTGGAGAGTTTCCTGTCGAGCTGTTGGAGAAGGACTCGCTGTTTTGTGCTCAGAGCAGTGAGAGAGTGGATGTGAAGTCGTTTAAATGATGTGCTCTGGCACTTGTGTAGGCGTCGCACACTTAAAATAGGTCTTGATAGCATCCATCTCAACCTCAGACTCTGAGCAGCTATCATGTCCTAAGTATGTAAAGAAAAAAATATATATCCACTTCTTTTTTTAAACTGGTCACAGACTATTTTATAACTGTACAGTTTTATATTAAAAATAATAGATAAATATGGTATTAAACAATGGTTAAATTACCTTTTAGTGTCCCATTTTTTTAAACAATGGGATAGTAGTGATTAAAAGCAAGTGGTGGAAATATATTTTACCTCTAAAAAAAAACCAAAACAAGTTAGAGCCTTACTTTATACGAAGAGTAATAACCATGCAAATACATGTATGTTTGGTGCTTGTTGTCTGTATGGTGATTTATTGTTATCTTGCAGCAGGATTTACCATCTTTGCTCCTTGTCTGCCTTCCAGCACTGCACTTTGCTTCACCTGTGCCTGGTACAGCAGCATCGTGACTGTTGGGCTGCTTCACCTGCTGCTGGTGCAGGTCATCAACGTCAGCTACAACGTGACCGAGCGCGAAGCACGCATCGCTTTGCGAGACAAAACGGCTCGCAGCGCCTACTGGGGACTCGTCGTGGACACCGGTGTCTACTCTCGAGGCTTCCGTGGCAACTGGGCCGAGTTCATGACCATGGGAGACAAACTGAATCCTCCCTCTCCCGCCCCAACAGACCTGGTGTAAGAGACTGTTATGAAGCCTGCTTTTTAACAAATGAGTTTGGGAGGATTATGGCTGCTGTTCTGTTCCTGTTCACTGGATGGCAGCATGGCTCCTCTATCCCTGATTAACTTCCTTGGCCGCCTTCTGTTGGAAGCAGACCCGAGATCTGCCAGGAATGTTATCACTGGCTTACTGCAGAAATTGAGCTGCCACCTGAGTTACGCTGACTTTATCACATAGCAATAACAACTACAAGCTCCAATAAGATACTTTCATCGCCATTAATGTCACTGACAGCTGGCATGCAGCTATATCCACACACACACACACACACACACACACTGAACTTTTAATCTCCTTCCACTGCTGCCTCATTCCACTTCTCATCAGTCTTTCTGCCAAACAAATATCCCTGTTTCCTTCACACTGGATGTCTTCCTTTGACTTGAGCATTGTCTTTATGTTTCCTTTACATTCCAGTGCCTTGGTGGGAGCCAACAAACGAAAAATGTGAGAATGAGTGATCTGCTGATCCTCATAGGGACATTGTCTTTGAGCACAGCAGCATAATGATGCCTCTGGAGCTGGTCAGTCCTGCCCAAAACATTTCATGGATGGTCTCTGCACACTCCTCCTCCTCCATCCTCCACAAACACTAAACTGCAGCGTTTACAAAGGGGAAGACCCTCCTTGACCTCGTGAAATGAGTCACGGATATTTTAGCACAGGCAAATGAAACCTCTCAGCACAAGCCAGATAGTCAGCCTGTCATCGCATTAAACATAATGACAGATTGCAGTTGTGAATATATTAAAAGTTACTTTCACTCTTTTGAGGTGGTTCAGACTGACTCCTGAAAACAGCAAATAAATCAATACTCAGTAATGTACTATCGCAGCTCTTTAGTCGTCAGAGGGACTGAAAGTTCTTTCTTTTTCTTAATTGTATTGGCCCAGTTGTGTGTTTGTATGAAATGAATTGTATTTATTTATATTAAATGAATGTGAGAAATGTGCATTTCTATTCATTTTCTATTCATTTTCCTTTCTGTTTGTGTGAGTGTGAATCCTCTGCAGTTATTGAATGTTTGTGTGTCATCTGTGGGTATGCGGTTTCTCCTACAGTGACACTTTCTCCCAGAGGCTTTACAGTGGATGGGAGCAGAAATCGGGCAGAACCTCAGTCACTTTCCGTCCCAGCTTCTCCCGCCGCTCCTCCCTCTCTCTTTCCTTGCGCAGCAGACGTGGAAGCTGCCTCCAGGCCAGGAAACATCGCTGGAACACCCGTCTAAAGTGCAGGCAGATGGAGGGACAGACGGGAACAGAGCAAGTGAGCAATAAGAAACTGAATTATGTGGACCTCTGAGATTACAACACCTAATGAGCTTTCACATGATGGCAGCTGGGCAGCCGGTGGGAATTCATCTGCAGGCTGTGGTCATTTAGCCAACCTCACCTTAGAAGCTGAAGTTCATCAACATTCACATTGTGTGGCAAAGGCAGTCAAATCATTAAGTTAGACCAATGCTACAGCTAATTATTAATTTTGCCCACAATGGGAAACAACACCACATAGTAGCGTTAAGCATAATATAAGCACAAGTAATTGTTGATTTTAAATTAATATTCTGCAGAAAAGAAACATTACAAAAAAAAACAGTTTCAATGCAAATTAGAAAAGTTCTAAAGAGTTACCAATTTTTTTAGCTTGTCAGTCAACCACTCTGCTCCAGACTGAAATATCTCAACATCTATGAGATGGATCGCAGTGAAGAATCCTCTGACTTTTCATCTAGTCTGAGGTTGACATTTGGGATTTGGATTAACAACTTTTGGATGATCGCTATGAACTTTTCTACAGATATTCAAGATCCTTGGTGGACAAATCCTAATGACTTTGTTGATCTCCTTATTTTTCATCTGGCGCCATCTTCAGGTCAAAATTTCAGTTTTTCCAGTACTCTGGTTTTTTTCGAAACGTTTCCTTGCAGAACTAATGACGCTGGCATCAGCCTTTGTTATACTTTGCATTTAGTGCTAATTTGCAAATGTTAGCATGCTATTACACCAAACTAAGCTGGCGGACATTGTAAACCTTATCCTTGCTAAAGCTCCGCATTTTAGCATTGTTATTGTGAGGATGTTAGCGTGCTGAAGTTAGCATTTAGCACGAAGCACCACTGTGCATAAATACAGCCTCACAAAGCTGATAGCATAGCAACAGACTCCTATTGTTGTTAGAACCATGTATTACTTGTAGTCACTAAATTCATTGGGTATGCGATGGCCTGGAAGAGAATTATTACTGGAAATACAGTACATTGTTACCTGAGGTCAGGAACACTGAGTCCAGAACCACTCTGCTATGCAAACTAATTTGGCCATATTGAGGTTTCTACCTGAGCAGCAAAACTGACTCCATTAATCATAATACAAAGACAGTTACAGCTAACAGCAGATATGCACTTTACTGAAGTCAAGGAGAAGATGGTGTAATTTTTAATCAAATGCACAGGCACTTATAGTAAAAAAAAAGGACAAGAAATGAGCCAATGCACCAGCAAGGCTCTCATATTTCATATTGTTAAATGTCCAACAACTGCTTATGTAATGCCTGTTCCAGTGTCCAGCCTTTGTCATAATCTGCAGTACTTATAAATCAGGCTCACGGTTATTATAGGTCTTTAAAGTCTTCAACCTTTCGTAAAAATAGGCGTTAGAAAATCTTCACATTAAAATTAACGTTTATGTCTTAAAGGCCTTCAAAGCATTGCAGTTTCCCGGTGCATCGGTCTGATATTACATTCCAACTTGTAATTAAAGTTTTTACAAGCTGTTAAATTTAATATCACACCCAGTTAGTTGGTAGGGTTACCGGGTGAACACACTGCAGCATCCATACAGTGAACATATGGCAAAGTCACGGGTAGCAGACCTGTTACTATGCTCCTGAGCCAGCTCCTGACGGTCCCACTCCACCAGCCTCTCCTGGGTCACATGGTCCAGCAGTGCCAGCAGAAACCTCTTCAGAGTGTGTGTGCGGTAGAAACGCTCAGCCCGCTCCTCCTGAATCATTCGCCAGTCCTTCAGCTGAACCAGACAACACTCACTTAGAGATAAGGATATTATAAATGCACTTACATGTAGTAAAATGCAAATGATTTACCTGCCTTACTCAAAGCTGGAAAATGCTGCAAATTGTCGTTCAACACATCTCTCAGCAGTTAAAATCACAACAAAACATTAAGTAAAGACTGGGTATCTGAAAACATAACTGAGTGGAATAGGAGATTATAAAAAGGTGTTGCTGTAAGTCACTGGCAGATGATGAGGAGACTGGAGTCCTGACTGAGCAACTGTGTGTGTGTGTGTGTGTGTGTGTGTGTGTGTGTGTGTGTGTGTGTGTGTACGCACTCTTTTCCAGCAGCTTAAGCTCCTCCGAAGCACAAAGTGCTGGTGCAGTTGGTCAGCAGAAGCTTCTCTCTCAGACAGGGACTCTCTTGCTGATTGCTGCCAGCCTAGCGTGCACCGCCTCAGGAGGAAGAGATTGTGATGACTCTGGGCCAGCTGGCGGGGATTGAAAAGAAAAGCGCAGATGCACACTGATGAATGCGTCCACATTCAGTCATATGTGCCAGGTAGAAATAATGGGGTAATATGAAATGATGAAGAGCAAAAACAAGGTTTATATCCTGCTTTGAAACATGTATGCACAAGGTTTTATGCAGTTTCTGTGATGCCGTGCAAAGGCAATGTTCAGAAGATGAAATGACAATATTGTTGAGGGGATGCAGCTGGAAAGATGTGGTGGGTATTTGTGTGTATTGTAGCTTCATCTTTGGCTTGAGGTGTTTAATTTTGCTATAGAGTGAGTATTTTTCCCAAAACATTTGGCTCATTGCTCACAATTATCATTCTATTAAATGTGTTAGAGTGTGTTGCCTGTGGATACACAGCATGTGGTTTGTGGTACTTTATTATAATAATAATAATGATAATGATAATAATGAACTTTATATAGCACTTCTGACCATCAAACTAACAATGTGCTTCACAACCAGGGATGTTTAGAGCACCAACAGACAGATATTGATGAAATTAAATGATCATTAAAAGAAAAATATTCCTAATAACAAGGATAATGAATACAAAAATTAAATAAATACATACATGATTGACAGTAAAGGCAAAATACACAAATAGATTGTGAAGATTGTGAAGATTTGAATTACAAAAAGCCTTTAATAGACCGAAGCCTACGAACATATTGCCTTAATACCAGATAGCAGATGCTAATGCAGTGTTATATGTGCTCTTTTTCAAAGCAAGTCTATGTCCAGGGAAGCTTTCTATTATTCAAATTCATGACATGTACCTGGACTGGGGGTTTTTATGCCACATTTACCTCTGGATGTCAATTTTTTTTTTTTGCCTTTGCTTATTGTAATTCTGTTCCAAGAATGTGTGATGATGAAACGCCTTAAGCCTTCCTTGCACAGTTTTCAGTTTAAATAAGATTTTCAGTATGCTCTTCGAAGTCAAGAGCACCTTCTGGGTTCATAATAAGTTGAGTTGGAGGACTGCGGGCGGGTTGAGTTTCTCAGGGGAAATACTCTGTGTGCTGCTGCAGTGGACACGACAGGTGATTTACCTGTATGTTGGCTTGTCCGAGCTGAATGAGGCGTTTCCATGGTGCCAGGCCTCTCCGTAGCAACAAGGTTCTGTGGTAGTGCTGACGGGCCAGTTTTAGGAGCTCCTGTTGCCTTTTCAGTTGCCTCTGTTTTTCCTCTTCCCTCTGCGCACACAACGAAGGTGACATTGTTTTAATATTCTGCAAGGTGTCAAAAGAGTGCTGTCCTACTCAGTCACTGACTCAAAAATATGAATCAGAATACATGAAGCAGTCGTCTGCTCAGACTGCTTCACGTATTCTGCCTCATATTTTTGTGAATGTCCATAAAATATGAAACACATCCCACCTCTCTTTGCAGCCTTTTCTCCTCCTTCCTCTTTTCTGCAGCTTTGCGTCTGTCCTCCTCCTCCTCCCTCTGTCTCAGCTCCTCAGCGGCTTTCATCTCAGCCTGGAAAAGTTGGGTTCTTTGGTTAAATTTGTTGGTTTTTTTTTTTTTTTTAACACGGTGTCAGACAATTACTGCCTGCTACAGTCTTACAAAGCAGTTTGGTGATCCAGAACAGGACTTCCCAATCTCTCACCAGCTTTTCCTCCTCCTTCTTTCTCTTGAGCTCCTCGATTTCCTTTCTTCGCTCTGTGCGTTGACGTGCGCGGGCCTCCATGGCTTCACAGAGAGGGAGGAGAGGGAGGAGAGGGGTCACTGGAGCACAAGGTATTCTTCTACAATAGTCTCAGGAGTGTGTGGCATGTGCATGTTTATGTATGCCTCACTCTTAATATTCTTAACACATAACCAGATGTTAAGGTAAGCAGTGTTATTGTTGAAGGACTATACACCTATAAGGCTTTTATATCTACATGTGTGACTCAAGGTTATCCAATTTTCTTGATAGAGGAGCCACAATTGGATGATTGATGCACCTGCTATGTATGTTTCTATGTATATGTGAGTTTGAGTGTGTAAGCTATTAATCTTATAGAGTGAAGGAACTTGCAGACTGACCCGTGATGATTGGATGGGGGCATGTCTGGTGTGTGACAGCTTTCCTCAGAGGTGTAGACTGACTGTCAGGTTCTCCGGTAAGTCTGAGTGCCCTGCAACAGTAACAATCACGGTCTAGCAGCAAAAAAACAAAGACCCGTCATCTCTCTGTCTGTTCACTCACATCTTCTTGATCCTTTTTATTCAGACAGACATCGACTGAGGGCAAACTCAGCCGACATGCATCAGATTGTCTGTAAAATCTAAATGAATTTCAGTGAAGTGCAGAACTTCTTTTGCTTATACTCGTAAGGACATTTCGAAACTCTGTCCAAGGATCTAGACTTCTTTGAAAACATATTTCATCTTTTGTTACATAAATATATAATTATATAAGCCCTGAATGTACAAGATTCTTCTGTAATTGATCTGCTTCTTTGTATCTAATCCTGTGTGACTATTTAACAAGAAAAGCTAATAACGGATAAGGGTATTAGTTGTGTAAAAAACAAAACAAAAAAAAACCCTTTCAACCCACTGAGGTGACCACAGACAAAAACCTGCAAACTTGTTCTGCCATTATTCTCCACTGTAGAGAGAGAAGTGAGCTAGGTGATTATTCATCACCCTGACAGAGTTTTAGAGCTAATAGCACATTTGGGGACTGTGGAGTTAGTGAGACTTTCTAACTTATAATGCACTGTCAAGAGGTTTGCAGTGAGAAACGGCTGAATAGCAGACCAGGCTTCCACTTACATACTGTATATACACATACTGTACTCGTTCGATTGACTACATAATTCTAAACAGCAGAAAAGGCACAAAACGCAATGTTCGATCATGTGAAAAGGCCGGTTCTCTCCCTTTTCCTTAGCGTCTGGTGTGCATAATGTTTTTCTCCTGTTGTCGCTCTGCCTCTGTGATGTTGGTGCATAACCAGGTCCTCGTAACAGTGAGGGACAGAGCACTGTTAGGTTGTGGGAAGAAGGGTGAAACTGTTTTGTAGTAAATGGTTAGGGTTACATTTAAAATTGGTACATTTCTGGAGAGCGTGTGTATGATTGTTGGTAGCAACTGAGAAATCTTAAATCATTGATGTTTTGGTGTACTGTACTATTTTAATGCTTCTACCCACCTACCTCTGTCTATCTCACCCTATACTTTCCTGACAGCTGGTATATTTCAGTTAGGTACAGCTGAGAAAGTAACTGGTCAATGGTATAAAAGGGCTTGAAAATAATTCTATTATTTATGAGAAAAAAAAGTGGAAAGGGAAAAGTCTAAAAAATACATATTTAGGAAAAAGCATCTATAAAAATGTGTCTATGAATGATGTGACAATTTAAAAGACAGAGTTTGTGAAACTTTGTTGTGAGGATGCATATTTTGTGCTTTTTGATTCAGTTAAAGTTCATTCTGTTGAATTTTGTTGCTGTTTCCTTAATATTTGTCTTAATAAATGCCACGTTTTTGCACTAACTCCTGCCTACAGATCTTTAACATCTCCTTTAAAATCTCCCATTGACACACAGTTTAACCTCCCTTTATATGGGGTGGCCCACAGCAGAACTACAAATACATATTTATCTACATAATTTCTAACCTTTTACTATGGCATTATTTTTTGTATTTGTGTTCACTGTATTTCACTGTAAGAGTAAACATACAAGGATCAGGTGGCCAAAGATTCATTATGACTATAAATCTACTTTCATACACACTGTGGCCAAATTTTAAATTCTTAAATTTTAAATAGTAGCCTAATGTTCGACAGTGTCTTTTCAAACACATTTTCAAGTTTGACTAAAATATACAGAACAGTTTATAATAATTACAAGAGTAAAGTTCACAGTACAAGAAATCTCACATTCTCATCTTCTCTAAATTATTGTCAAATAACTAATTTCTCCATACTGTCGTCCAAAATGAATAGGAAGTCTAGAAAAATGGATATTTTAACATTTCCATTTCCGTGACAGCTGGGCAGAATCCATCCACTGATGAAGACTGTGTGGTATGATTGAGAGCTCCAGAACAGCTACCAAATGGACCTTAAGGTGAGGTTGTTTTGTCAACTGCTGTTTCCAAGGCCAAGGACAGAGTGTGAAGCATTAATTATTGTTGCTGCAAATTACTTTCAACATTCAGGAGACTGTGCACACAGATACAAGTGAGTTAATTTAAACCCGTGTGGCTTTGAATACGATACACTCACACCCAGAGCCTGGATGCCTTACATTACCTCTGCTCTGTGCGGTCACAGTTGTTGCTCTTTGGTCTCGAGCCTCCTCCTGTTGATAGCTGTGAGAGCTGTGCATTTTTCTTTATCTCCTGCTCCAAACCCATCATGCTCTGCTCCTCTTTCAGCTGTGCAATTTTCTCTTGCTGCTCCTTCAACAGCCTCCGTTGCTGTGTGATGATCTGCTGCTGGGCGGCGTGTCTGTTCTCAAACCTGCTGCCAGGTGACACTGTGCTTTTTGAACAGGTGAAGCCACCTCCCTCACCTCCCTGCCGCGCATCGTGGAGCTCTGCAGCAGTCAGTGCCACGTGCCTTCGGGTCACCTGCCACGGCTGAGTGGGCCGGGCCACTGAACCCACATGCGTCTTATCCTGATGTACTGCAGGGGGGTCAGGGGCTAAAGTTCTCGACCTGTGGTGATCTTCCTACAGTGAATAAAATAGAACACAGAGGAAGATATTAAATTATACATGACTAAATCAAAGACTGACCTTCGGCCTAGGTTTACCAGGTGCTTAGGGGGTAGCACAGATCCAGTGTTAGGCTTCAATACCCATCTCAGGGCAATTTTATCTATATATCCTGGTATACAAGCAGCAAGTACGGCCTCTTTATTGACCTCTCATGAATTCCTGCAACTCCTGCTCCGTTTCCTGTGTCCCTCAAGCTCTGTTCCACTGTCCTACATCGCTTATTTTCTTATTTCTCTCTTTTTTCCATCTGCTCTATTGCCTCCTCTATATTTACACTGCGCCTTCTTTTCCTGCTCTCTCACTCTCAAGAGTTGTGAATATTTCAGCAGGAAAGTTTTTCTCCCTGGCTGATGTGCTGAAAAAAGTTCAGGTCATCTCATGCAAAGACAAAATTGTTTTGTTCAGTTTAGTTCCCAAACTTGTTTATTGCCTCAGTAATTAGACATTTAGCATCACCTGATAATAGACCTGATGTTTAAGTCATGACTTCACTCACCTTGAGTCACTTGTAAAACTTGTGATGATATGAGGAATTCAGTGAGTGCACCTCTCACCTTCTCTGTGGTCTCTGGTTGGTCAGATGCCTCAGGTGGGGCCATTACTGGCTGAGAAGCGGGGGTTTCTGTGGCCTTCAGTTTGCCTGTTGATGCAACATTGATTAAAGCGGCCATCCTGCGGCGGGTTTCCTGCTGCTGGGCCAAAAGCTCTCGTTGTTCCCTCTCCATCCGACACCATAGCTGCCACTCATTCAGACATCGCCGCAGCAACCGCCTTCGGTCACTCTCCACAGCCAGCTGGCATTGTCTGGAGCAGGTAACAGATTTGTTGAAAAAATGATTTTATTCTTTAATGTCAATTGTTGCTTGGTCAGGGTAACAGGATATATTTTTATTTATAAGTGAGTGTCCTAAAGAGACATAGGTAGTAATTTACATTGTATGATTTGTGGTAAAAGGCAGGATTCATACAATGACAGGTCAACAGGACCTTTCAACATTTATTTTCCTCTGCTCTTGCCTGTTTTCAGTTCGCAGGTCTTCCTCTGTTCTTTTCACCTCTCGCTGCTTTTGTTCTGCCCACACCACGGTTCGCCATGCTCGCCATGCTCTCAGTTGCCTCTTCCAGTCACAGAGGGCCATGGCCTTACCCATACGTAGCCTACGGTCCAACACGACTGAATACCAGCCAGAGAAATGCCTCTGCAAACACTAAAAGATTCACACAAATGTAGGCGCATAAGGTACTGTGAACGTTGTTACATTTCCTTTACCAAACTGCAAATAGACTCACGCACACATGGTACAAATACCAACCTTGAGGTTGCTTATGTGACCCATGGTTTGAATTTTCTGTTCTTTAAACAGTCGCACTGTGTCCTGCTGATGCTGTTTTGAAGGAAGCGTTGGAGCTGACTGGAGGCTCCTGGCTGCCCTCTGCTCTTCCACTCTCTCCCTTTCCCTGTGGAATAAACATACAGCAACTACTTAACTCACCAGGGCCCCAAGACAAATACAGATATTCCCAAACATTACACTGAAAATGTGTGAATTTTAAGTTCTTTTTCTGTAAAAATAGAGACTGTACATTACAACTCACTAACTCACTGAAATATACCCATTTTCTTCATTTTGATTCCAAACGTATATTTAGTTTTCAGATAATATAACTCTAGTTCCCTCCAAACTTGTAGCTACAAACCTTTTTATGGCCATAATATAAAAATAACAATTCATCAATAACAGTACCTTGAATGATGACTCAAAATTTGTGTCTTAAAAACTACAAAGTGAATTTTAAACCAGTCTTTTCACATTCCAACAATCCCAGAAACCATGGGGCAAAGAATAATCAATTTTTATTTCATACTTAACATATAAACCTAAAACATTTTAATTTGTCAAATGAGGTTTATGATCAGATACTTGCAAAATACTTTCAAAACTAATGATATTTCCATCAGTTTCAGCTGTACTGTGTGTTTAGTGCCAGTTAGGAAATGTTAGCATGCTAACACACCAAATTAAGATGGTGAACGTTACACCTGCCAAATGTCAACATGTTAGCATGCTAGTATAGCTACAGTTTTGTTAATCCAAATTTGAGAATATTTTTCTTTGTGTAATATCTTCATGTCAGTTTGCATTGCATAGCAAATAGTTTTTAATTTACAGGCACTTTGGACGTCATCGCCACTTATAATCCAGTGTACCCACATCCACCTCTCCCATTATTTCTCCAAGAGGGATGCTAGTTTTGAAGTACTTTAGCACCATTCAACTTCCCACTCAATCTTGTTGCATCTAAATGAAAAAATATCATTATTAATATGATTCTTAGTTGCAACATTATAAATCTGAAGGTCTCATTTATTTGGCAACCTTTGCTCACTTTCAACGCAGGATGTAAAAGTTACTACTTACAGTTGTGAGACAAGGAGATCTTGGCCAGTAAATATACACATAGTGAGAGATGGTTACACAACAGTGTCATCATGCTAGCCAGGGGCTTATGTACCCTCCGCAGGGACACTTTCACAGGCTTACTTGTCAACAAGTTACCATTGATCCATTCTACCCACTATAAAAAGGTGGAGGAGGATTGTTGTAACCCCTTCAGCAGAGGTCATCGTTTGCTGTGGAGACCATACCTCTGTCTAACCAGCTGTTCCAGGCCTCTCCTCTCCTCCATCTGTCGTCGCAGTCGCACCATCTCCTGCTGTACCATCTCCTCCTGCCTACGTGCCTCCTGCTTCTTCCTCGTCTCCTCCTCTCGCTCCCTCTTCTTCGCCTCCTGCCTGGCACCCCGCCAAGCCTCCTTCTCTCTCTGCTGCTGCTGCCTCTCAGCTTCACGCTGGGCCCTATTCTGTCGCACCTTTGGTGGCAATCAGTAGATCAATTAGTGTAATTGAGAACACAACTTGTGTGCCCATCGTTCCAGCTGATTCGTTCAGCACTATTCACAGTGACAGTTTTCCAAACAACAGTATTCACATGTCTTTGGTCACATACCTGCTGGTGTCGTGCTTCCATGGTGATGATCGGGTCTCTGAACTTCTTCCTTGTTTGTCCAACATCCAGCGCCAGCTCCTCCATCATCCCCGAGTCCAACACCTCTTGCTCCATCAGGTCTTGTAGGAAGCTGTTAACAGCACTGTGCTCTTCTTCCTCAGCCAGGCGGTTGTAGAGCTCTAAGTATATTTGCACAAGTGAGCATGAAAAAGTATTATATCACCTTTGTTTTAAAGTTTTTAAAGGACTGTGTGGATGATTTTATATATTTTATCCAATAAACTTGAAATCATTTGTACTTGAAATGCACTGCTGACTGCTTTGCAAAACAAGTTTTTAGATTGATTTGCTTCTCTCCAGGCAGTCACTGGTTTCAGTTCATTTCACTGTGATGTGAAAATCAATGTGCAAAGACTACACACGCTCTTATGTTTGGTAATCTATTACAGTAATCATTTAATTAGCCCTGGCTATTATATATATTGTGTTTTCAACTCTATTGTATTGCAGTTAAAATAATGAATTGTTTTTAAAACATTTGGAAGTTACTTGCTGAAAATCATTGCATTCATAGGTTATGTTGAAAGAATATGAAACCCAAAATAGGAAGAGACAGGACATTGCGAAAAGAAAAAAACTGGTAGCCTCTTGGTTTAAAAAAACTGCAGTTTTTGCAGTCAACTCTTAAAGTCTTACATTTCTTTGAAGGCAGTGATGTAAAGTATACGTAAATGATTAGTAGTTAATGATTTAAAAAGTGAAAAAGCACTGGTATCATCTTCAACTCCATCAAGTAAATGACAGTAGCTGTAAGTACATGGTAGGTGGTGTCGTATGTTTAATTTAATTGAACCTCAAGGGAGTGGGTCATTCAAAAATGAAAATGCATGTGTTGAAATGTTGATACAATGTTGAAATTATCTGGGTTGGAGGTTTGGAGGGTTGGAGTTACAGGTCTAACTCACTGTGTGTTGGTAGTCCTGCAAACCTCAACTGAGCCCGGAGTCAGTGTGCCAAGATAATGAGATAATCTTTGGGGTGACTTATTCCTTTACTGGTGCTCTGCTCTAACCTTTCAAGTAGAGCCTTTAACTATAATCTTTATCTTCTCCATGAATCCTATTACCGGTACATTATGGCTATTGATGTTGAATGTAAACATCCTGATTCCCATTTTAGCCAACACAGTCAATTTGAATTGGTTACAGTAATGAGCCTCAGGTTTGCTGGTAACGCAATTTTCTTACCATCAAAGTTGTTGTAGTTCAGGGTGGTAGGCTGAGAACTAGCCGGTGCAGCAGGGCTTCTCCTCTCAGCGGAGCACATTAGATCATCTTCCTCCTCCATCTCTAGCTCCAACCGCAACTTACTGCTCAGCCAATCACCAAGAAGAGCCTGAGCTGCAAGGATTTACAACCCAAATGTCATTGTTCAACCTGATGCTGCACAGGCTTAACTCTCTATTACTTCTCTAGAGAGGCCTCTATTCATTTTATTTATTTTTTACTGGCTGACCTACCTTCACTGTAAGCGTCATCATGATCTTTTAACTGCTCAGTGCTTCGCAACGGTACAGCTAGGCTGCTGGTTCCTGAATGAGGTTTCTTGTGGGAGAAGACTTGAGATACAGCAAACTCGGAAGCCATCTCCACTCGCTGAGGAGAGGAAAATGGACAAATAGACGCCGTCCAATAACCAAAACATGTTCAATTTACAATGATACAAAAACTTGCATCACCCATGCAAGTGTTGGTATGCTTACACCTCAATGATAATATAGTTAAGGGTCCCTGGGTTTTTTCCATGCTATTTTGAAACAATGAAAATGGCATTGACGAGTATTATTTAAACTATATTACATCAAAAACCAAAAGCCACTTGTCTGTTCTATTTAATATGGAATAGAGAATAATGGATGCCAATTACTTTAGTCAGTTACAACTTATGTCAGAGAAGATTGTGTTTTTTCTGTTGTAAGTGAAAGGATACCAACCCTTTCAGGGTGCACCAACACACATGTTATTCTCACCTTCCTCCATTGATCAATATCGCCATTCTGCACATGCTTCTGTTATTGAAAGAAAATAATTTAAGTGTAAGTAATGTAAATGTAAGATACTGTTAGTAAGAGAGCTCATGTGGAAATGCTGGTCTCATGGTCACCTTTGCCTGCTTGAAAATACCTAGACAAGCTCAGAGACCTTACTGCAGGCGTAGTTTGCAAATTGAGGGCTGAGCCAATGTCTGATGTCTGCGGATTATTTCCCAGGTGAGCTTAGCCATTGCCTTAAATCAGCAGATTACCTCAAAATCATTTCCCAGTCATCCAAAAGTCTGTGCTTTATGAGCAGTGATTCAGCTATCTCTGTCTCTCTCTGTCTCCCTGCAGGCATGTGATTATCTAAGAAAGGCATTCTGTATGACATTTCTAGACTGCCCCCTGAAACAAGCCATGAGTCCATATGGTATTAACAGTGATGTGCGTCCTCTTCATTCATAACTCCAATAGGGCACTTTTCATCATTCTGTTTTACTACTCTCGGGAACTTGATAATCCTGAGGAAATGGTCTGAAAAGTGAAAATATTTTATGTTTTCCCTTTTGAGCGCTGAGGTGAGCAGCACCTTGGACTTATTATCAAGAATAGGCAGCCATAGTTTAATATCTGTGTAGACCTCTCGGTTTAGCATCAATCGGAAGGATAAACTTACCGTGACTGCAGATGCTTTACTCTTGCCGAGGCTCCTCCACCTAAACAGGTGCGGATTATGATTTGGGAATGTCATTATAGTTATATATAACTCCGATATTATAATCTGTTCCTAACAATCATTACAGTATCTATTACTAACAGCATACGCCAACCATAAAGGCCTACTATTTTAAACGTACATTCACAAAGTGTTTCGGGAGTTACTAAAAAGCGACACGGCAAAACTGTATACACAACTGCAATCACTTTGGATGGCACAAGATTGTGGGTAATGTAGTAGCTGAACCGTCTTTCTTGGGAAATTGTCGCACGAACGAAGCATTTCAGGACTACAGGTCCCAATAACGTTGTTTGTAGATCAGGCGTCTCTCCGGTAACCATAACAACTGCGTTCGCCTTCACAAATAAAGCAAAAAACAGTTTAAACGGTAAAGGAAAATATGAAATAAAGATTAAAGTATCGAGCAGAAACACTTTCAAGTCATGTTTGTTTATATAGCATATTACCACGTATGAGTGTTTTGTTAGAAAAAGGACACGCGACGCTATTTTGTACTTTTCTACGTATCGCTGTAGCCGGTGATGACGACGTATTTCCGCGACCTGTAGTTCCTGTCGGGCTGTGTGTTTTAATGGTAAAACTAGAGATGCCCTTAAACTAAAAAGGTATATAGTTAAAACCAGCACCGCTGGGTTTCCTTAAATTGCGCCATTTAACAGCAATAAACATCTCAACTCGATGAACGTTTGCATGAAGTCGTAACACGTGAGTGAAAGGCTAGTTAGCTACGTCGCTAATTCACGTGCTCTTTTACTACAGTCTGTAGCTACAATAGTGACCCATTTTAACTGCAGCTGCTCGTATGGCTGGCAGCAGGATTAAACTGGAGCTGTCCCGGGTGGTTCAGGGAAAAAGTCGGCTGGGTGTCTTGAAGGGACTCGGCAGGACAGGACAGCATTCCTTGGAGGTCCCGGGGTGTCTGCTGTACACACACTTTGGCACAGTCCCCCACCTCACTCAGGACACGCTGCACACCCTGAGCAACCTCTCCTCTGTCACTCAGGTCACTCTGTCCAATATGTAAGTTAATCTCACTCATACACTTACACACACACATACACACACACACACACACTGAACTTTTCCTGAGATCTAACTTGCATCTCAATCATTTTCCCTCTAGAGCAGAACACCAGGAGGTGTTGGAGGAATTTAAGGATGGATTCAAGAAGTTTGCAGGTACTTCAGTCACATTTTGTTTTTACGTCTTTTCCTCTTCATAGAGTAATCAGGAATAGACATACAGTAAGTGGAGAGGATTCGTGTATCAAGCTGAGCAAGCAGCTTGGATTAGACAGTTATGGTGACACCCAGTGCAAAGTATTTAGATTTATTCAGCAGTGATTAAAGATTAGAAACTTTGTAACTAACTGAAAATCATGAAGGGTTGTATTGATATCAGTGCAATATAGCCTCATTTACAATGTCAATCTAAGTAGGCGTATTAAAAACCATTCAGAAGTGTCTAAACATTGTCTTTCATTTGTAACAAAACAATATTTATAACCCATAATCAATTCTAACTTGAAACAACATGTAAGAGTCCTTAGTAGAGATAGGCTAAAAATATAGCAAATTTCAGGCTCAGACAAGCCCAGTAGGCACTTAACCAGGAGAACTACTCTGGTGCCCCTGGAAATCTCACTTTCTACAATATGGGACCTATAATAGATTTTTTATGTTTTGATTGGAAGTTCCTTCTTGACCTCATCAACAACACTTGACAAGAGTAGAAAAACACAGTGTTTTTATGAACATGTTTTATTGTGTTTAAAAGAGAAAACTTGTTGGATTGTGATCTATATTAGCACATATATCAAGTTGTGATTTTGGAAATGAAAAAGTGTTATAAAAAAAATCCCTCGCAGCAGTTTGTGAATACACCCACACATTTCACACTTTTTTTCTCTTCTCTTTAATTGACCGTTCGATAGGTCTCTGATGAAAACTATTGCAGTTGAAATGTGTTGTGTTCAGCCTTTGATTGAACTACTTTTGGTAATCGTTGAATACACATCTGTCTTTCACACTGTCAGAACAACAAGTAAAGTGCGATTTGAACAGCTCTTCTCCAAGGCAAAGATTAGGATACTTGAGAGGAGGAAAGGGTTGGGTTGTTTAACTGTTTTGAATTACTGTTGTTCCTGTTCTGCTCCACTGTGGTTGTCATTTAACCCTCTGCATTAATCATTTTCAAATAACAACCACATCAGAGGAACCTCTGCCAGGCTCAAAATCCTGTACTGGTGTGACTATTTGATTGACGTAAATGTCATGCATGCACGATGCACACATTCACTCTGAAGAGCCCAGAGTCTACGAACATTATTTCCATTGGCTAAATTGGAAAAACTGGAGAAAATTGCAGTGCTTCTAAATATACAGTATGTTGAGTTCAATATTGAAAAGCTGATTAACTGCATGAGCCTGACTAATATTTATATAAATGCCCCAGAAGAGTGACCTCATTCGGCTGTGTTGTACAACAGGAGATGTGATACTAAGCTTTACCCTGCCTCAGGTAACCAAATTTGAAATTAGAAATGTAATCACTATAGCGTCACTTGGTAACTGTCAGGGGATTACTACAGTGTTGTCTCTAAAGTGCCAGAAGGGGAAAGTAGTGATTGGATAATTAAAAATAAATAATAACCGCATTTGCTGCTATTAGGCCTTTTGTTTTCTCTCATTTTGATCTTGTGCAGCAGCTGGGTTTGCTGATAAGGCCACACCTCATCTCGTCTCTCCAGACTCACAGTTGTTACAAAAACATGTAGTGATGACACATCTCACTCCGTCACCTTGCTTTGTGTTTGGCCTTTGCTGACTGGATCTCTCTGCCAGGTTTTGTTCTCTGTGAGTGATACGTGTTGATTTTGGGTTTTATTCTCTGCAGGTCTTCATGATACTGTGTTGTACTGCTCGCTTCACGACCCTGCGGCCCCCTGCCCGCCGGGTTATACCACTAACAAGGTGAGATTGGGATTTTGCCCAAAGCAATAGTTCAACAATTTAGGATTCCACTTATTAGCGTTTTTGCTGAGAGTTAGATGAGAAGACTGACACCACTCTCATAGCTGTATGGTAAATATGTAACTAGCCACTTAACTTACTGTTGCTTAGCATAAAGACTGGAAACAGGGGGAAACAGCGAACCTGGTGACAAAAGGTAACAAAATCCTCCAGCCTCCAAACTGAAGTGGGAAAGAAGTTGTGGTTTTACAGGGGGTTAGGTGTAACGCTATTCTTTGACTTGCAACCAAGCAGGGAGTCACTTGTCCCGTCTAAGAGATTGGTATCAATCTTCTCACATAACTCTCAGGAAGAAAGATAAGATTTCGAATGACTTACACTGTCTGAGGATATCATTATCTCTGATTGTTCATTGCAAGTAAATGTCCATAAATTAACAGAAAATAACAGAAAAACCCTCTCCTTATAAATTAAGAACTTCCCTAAGCATTATCAAATTATTCAGTTTTCCTCAGTATCAAGGCAATCCTGTGATAGTTGTCTGTACATCCATGGCTACATTTCAATCAGGAATTCCTAATAGTTAATTCAGCATGCCTTTTAATGCTGCTAATTTGGCAAAATGTAAACGCATATAGTCTGAAAACACAGAGCTCAAGTTGTAGCCCACAGCTAGCTTACTGAATTCTTGGCAACATTATGCTTAATGCTCACATCCTCCAAAAGCCCCCAAATGATAGGAAGTGTAGTTACAAAACTAAAAGCATGATTATTCTGTAAATTGGTGTAAGACAAAGAAGAGTAATAGGAGTGACAAAATTAATGTTAACGTTTCCATGTTGCACTACAGTATATTTACTGACATCACTAGGTCTGCAAAGGGGCTCGGGGAGGGTTAATGTTGGGGGTGTTGTAGTCATCTCACCTTTGTCTGGGAGGGTGTCAGACTTCAAAAACTCCAGTCTTAGTTTAAATGAAGCCAAAGCTGCTGTTTTCACTGAAACAAGTAAAAATTTGCTCCCCCCGGTCGTTATTAGACGGTGTCAGTGTGGGGCAGCGGTGGGCGGATAGAGCTGACTGTGGCCAAGTTCATGGCTCTCCAGAAGACCGTGCGGCCAGACTGGTACCAGAGCATGGCAGACGGAGAGACGTGGCAGAGCAACACCTCTCGTAAACGGGTTCGAAAGTCTGTGGATCGAACTCTTGCCCACTTGGACGAGTGTCTGCTGGTGCACCAAAACTCACAGGTAACCACACATTGAACAGTTACTAAACACACACCATCGTTCTCTTACATTGCAGAGCTCCGTAAGCTCTATTTGTGTGTATCAGTCATGCACGGCATGAGTGCAGAAGACAAGGATTGATGTTTGGTAATTTTGTTGTCGCAGAGGCAGCTGTGCTATGGCTGGAAACACAGTGAGATTAGGAGGAATACATTATCAGTGGGCACATACATTACATGTGGGTGTGTAAGGGCTCAGCATCAGGCATGATAAATGAAATCACCTGTTTTTCTTTCTTTTAAATCCAGTGTAGCACTACTTCATTTCATGATCGAGGGAGCAGAGTGCAAAGGATCCATATGAAGGGTGCAGGAGATGGAGAATTGCCATAACTAATACATATGACACCTTTACTGAGTTATCCTTCAGAGGAGATAATATATTTTTAACTGTATTGTTCTTGTCCTTGGTGATTCACAAATTCATTCATTTTTTGTTTGCAAGAGTCTGCAAGTGCTTGAGTTGTGTGTGTCCTTTGAACATGTTTTTATGTGATTCTGTGTTTTTTCACTACCTGTATATCTTTGCGTAAAGCTGCGTTCATGTGCATTTTTGTTGTGTACTATAACCAAAATTTCCCCTGGGACAATTCATGTAAAATGTAGAATAATGTTGAGCAAAGAGCCAAGCAGAGCTGACTGTGTACTGCAGGTAATTCCTGTCATCAACATTGTACGGAGTGAGCTGCTTGATTGCTCCCGAGGTCCACTCCCCACCCCCGAGTGTGTCTCTCCTCCTCGTGATGTGCACTCAGCTTCATGTCGAGTCATCAAAATCCAGATCTCTGGCAAGAATAAAACCTTTTATATTTTTGCACTTGAGGAAAATTCCACCTTCCACCTCCCTGCAAACTTTGTCATGCACAGTGTTCATTCATGGGTTTCAGCAGAAATGTTTCCTCTTTCTCCTTGTATGTCTTGTCATTCTTTCTACCTAGCAGGATCTCTTTCTGTCAGCTGCTTTATCACCAGCCTGTCTCTCATTGCCAGGAGTTACAGGGAGTGGAGGTGTTCGGCGTGGTGGAGGGAGGAGACATCCTGGAAGAGAGGGTGCGCTCGGCCAGGGAGACAGCCAAAAGGCCCGTGGCAGGATTCTGCCTGGACGGCCTCCAGACGGGCTCCATGGACCAGGCCCTGAGGACCCAGCTCATCGCTGCCATGACCAAAGAGCTGCCCGAAGACAAACCCAGGTCAGCGCTCCTCATGAGAAATGTGTATATTGATTAGTGTTGTAAAGGGATTGTTTTCCCACCAGTCTTCTCCAGTGTTTGATTGAAAAGTTGTCACTAATGACAATAAATCAACTATAACCAAACAAAAAAGAAGAGTGGATGCGTGAACAAACAAACCATACCCTGTTTTTCTCTCTTATTCCTTATCAGTTTAAAATGAGCCTGTAGTTACAAGCACAGGACAGTAAAAGCAAAGGCAAAAATCCATCAGTTAGACAAACATAACATTTACAGGACTGCTGCTGACAGCTGAGGACAGACATGAGACAAGGTTAAAAAAAAAAAAAAACTGAACACCACAATAGGGTTTATAAAGAGCCGTTAACTTAAAAAATCAACACTTCATTGCAGGTCCATGAATAGTCAGTGCTCCACCACTGACTTCAGGTGATCCAACTGCTATACTAAGGAGTGCAGGTGTCTTCTTACTGACAGAGATGTTCAATTAATGCATTTACTCTATAACAAAAATGTCCGTCCGTTTTAAAGTGATTATTTTCTTGATTAATTGCTTTTTTTTTAAAAACATATTTATTTTGTGTTGATCACCTAATTGATAAATTGATTGCTTGTTTCATCTCTACTGTAAAATGACAGCAACAGATTTCCTAATAACCCAAAACAATACAATACATAGATCAATAAACTCTTCATTCATTTGATTTCCTTTCATTTTTTATTGAATTACCAAACCAGTGCAGCAGTGTAGTTTAAAGTGCAGTGATTAATACTGTTATGGCTGTTTATGTGCAAAACAATGTGATTCAGAGACTGAGTGGGCCCAGTTGGTGGGTCCTGCTCAATCAATTAATTATCCTGCTTGATTGATTACAAGTGAAAACCCAGCAGTTCTGCCGCTTCCCCCGAACCCCTCCACAGTCTGTCATCAGTCATTATCTCAGCTCGACCTTAAAGGATCATATCTGTGTCAGTCTGTTTTACAACTATCCATGTTTAGTTTATATTTCTCCAATAATTCGGAACTGTGCGCTGATTTTTAAGTTAATTCACATTTCGTTATTTTAAAATTACAACATTCATAATATCAAACTTAAATTGAAACTAACAAATGTCCTGGCTATCAAAAAGACAAAAAAAAGACTGTAGAGCATCATGTTTAAAGGATTATTTTGTGGTAGAGATTGAAACTGAAATCGCACATAAATTCATTTTCACAATTGTAGTCGGGTGCTTTCTTCCATTTTACATCATTAATTCAATTAGAGTTGAAAACAATTAGTCAATCAGCAGGAAGTTGAGCTGCAGCTATTTTTATAATCCATTAATTATTGTCATTTTTCAAGAAAAAACTCCAATCATTCAATCAATCAAATAAAGACTTCATCTTGGACTGTGGCAGCATCTTATAGACACTTATCACTACATCACTTATCTGGCATTTTAGATTAGTAAAACAATTGATCCAATAAGTGTAAAAACAAAGGATAGATTAATCTAATGAAATTATTGTTGGTTGCAGCCTCTTTCATTAAGATTAAAACACTTGCACATATGGACATAATTATAAAACAAACTTTGAGATATCTAGCTCTGTCAATTTTAAATCTCATCAAAGATGTTTGGCGCATTGTGAAGTAATAGATTGCTTCTTTTGAAGACATTGCAAACAGCCTGAATAACTAGTTTGACTACACTCACAAAATATAGTCGTCTTTAAATACACAAAGACAAACTCAGCCACGATGGTTGTTGGTCCCCCCCCCCCCGGAGACTGTTCCACATGAGCACTCCTGCCCTGGAGGTGATGGAGGAGCTCTGGTCGTGGCTCTGAGTTTGAGAGAGAGGACTTGTGAGGAGCGGTCATCTGTATCCAGGAGCTTGCTGTGAGCTTCCTCAAGTCTGCTTGTGAACGGGCTCATCTCAAATACCGCGGGACACCGTCTCTGCTGGTTGTTCCGGCTGTTAGGAGTTGCTGCTTCCTACTGGAAAGTGGAGTGTAGTCATTATCGAATGTCAAATCGGGCTTGACCTTGACGCCCGCAGACAAAGAATCAGTTAACTGAAACCCCAAGAAGCATAAAAACACAAGGGTGCACACGTGATAAGAGAAGAGAAAGGCTACTGTTGTTTGTGCAGGCCTGCTGTCGAGCAATAATATGTTGTCGTTGTTTGATTGTGTTGCATTAACGTTTAGGATTTATTTCATTATTAACACATTGCTCAGCTTTCTGCCGTTCTTGTGTTCGTTTGTTGACTGTGCGTTTGTGTGCGACTCTCAGGCTGCTGCAGGGTGTAGGACGACCTGATGAGGTGCTGGCCTGCGCTGAGGCTGGTGTGGACCTGTTTGAGAGTTTCTTCCCGTTCCAGGTGACGGAGCGAGGCTGCGCTCTTTGTTTCAACTTCGACATCTCACCGGACCCGGAGCGCGCAGGTAGAGCGCCCCCTGCAGGTGTGGTGAACAGCTGTGCTGAAGAGTAGTTGTGTTACAACTTTTTGATTTCAAGTCACAGTTTTGTTGTGAATTATTTCATTTCCATTGCCTTTCTCTTGTACTCGTACTTCATGCATACATATTTGAAAACATATAAGGAGGTGTAGCTCTGGCCTGTTAACTTTCAGCTGCTCTAACATTCCCATTTAAGTTGCATCAGCCCCACTCCCCCCATTATAAATCAATATATAATTCATACCCTGCAGTGGCCAGAGTTCTTCTTGAAGAACAGCTCTCTTGTTCTTTCTCTGGCACACACCTATGTAAATGTCATTGTATTTTCAGACAGATTTACATCAAAGCACACACAGGTTTAACTCCAAATTTTAAAGGGGACAAAGGAAGAAAAGGGCTGAAATGACATTTTGAAATTTGGCAGCACTTCCTTTCTTATTTTCACAATTTCCCTCTTGTCAAACCAAACGACCTTTCAGGTAAAGCAAACCTTGCCTAGAGCCACAAAATGACTTTTTAAAACGCAAGAGTGATGAAGGAAATTACCCCAACAAGATGGAAAACACTGGCATTTCTCGTTAGGAGCTTGCAATATCTGCCTTGAGCAAACTGACCTGTCACTGTGTAATTTGGGAGTTTGGGTAGGGGGTCTCTCTCACGAGGTAATAATGAAACCTGATGATGGTTGGAAATATGATTCCTCTTACCATGATCATTTGCTTCGTATCGTTTCTGTGCGTAGTGGAGTTATGGCCAAAGAAATGAGAGAAGATTTCTTGGTGTAAATATGCTGAAATGTAATGATCACACAAGTATGAATGTTACACAGTTCGGTACATGCACTGCTTTAATGTTTTTGATGATAGAGTAATAGTTAACTGATAAAAGCATTGACCGGCTGTACAAGATGTCCAATAATGAACGTATGTTTATCTCTATAGCCAGAGCCTGTGATGTTGAGATCCTGGATCGTATGCAAACATAAAGGGCGTTCGTCTCATAGTAGAGAATTTTCTCAAATCACAGCATCATTAATCAGGCTTCAGATTGCTTTTTTTTTTTTTGCTTTCCAAACTGAGTAGATGAAATGTGATTGCTGTGTGAACCAGTTCTCACATAATTAATGGGAAAAGAAGTTTGTGTCTGTGTGCATGTGGTGGTCATGTCACCCGGCAGATCGGGGATTTATTTTGCATTAAAATCAGAAATAGATCTGATGGCTAGTGAAATTATGTGTGTTTGTTTGTTTGTGTGTAGTGGCTGGTGTGTATTATCTAGCCCCAGGTCAGCTGAAATAATTGGGTGGGGAGAAAATCAGCCGGTGAAATGAAATCAATGGTGTGTCTCATAGCAGCTCCTGTAAGGTAACAATTAAGTCCGGGCCCGTCGTTCCGATTGTTGTCCCAAGTGGAAAGCGAAAGAAGTCTTATGACAAGAGCTGTGGGAAAAGCACGGACTTGGCCCGCCACGGACTTTTGTGCTTCATTAAAAAGTTGCGTTAAACTGGTCTGACAGACGGAGTGAAGTTTGGAATCAGGCAGCATCAAGTGTCAGACAGCACTAATCGATTCTGCACAGGGAGCGTAATGGAGTTCAGTGGAGGTGAGAGCAGTGATGGTGTCAAACCTGAAGAGAAATTCTAAATCCCCTCTCAGCCAATTACAAGGCCCCATGGGAGATAGGTGTGTGTATGTGTGTGTGTGTGTGTGTGTGTGTGTGTGTGTGGGGGGGGGGGTCAACACCCTCACTTCCCAGTTAAGGTCCTTTTTGACACAGCAGTCCATATGCTAATTCACTCCTCTTTCCTTCCTTCCTTCCTTCCTTTTCTTCTCACCCTCTCCAAGTTTTCCTCTTTCACCCGCATTCAGTCTCTCTTTCCTCCCCTGACAACACTTCATCCACCAACTCTCTCGAACAGAGATCAAACACAGTAACTACATATTTGATCAACATTGAATCTGACTTTGTGACATTAGATACATTATTGTGGCATAGAAATGCAAATTGTGGAGGAAAAACGGGATGTATATTTTGTAAGAAGTAGAAAACCGGTAAAAAACCAAACTGCTGTGATAGCACTCTGGCTAGTTACGGCTAGGAGGAAAGATAGCCTCAGCTAAAGCTAATTTAGACAAAACAACACCAGACAAACTAGTCCTGCTACAAGAGAATTAGCCTAGCTTAGCAGAAAAGCAGTAACTACGGTCTCTACAGTCTCTGACCCTAATGAAATTCAGATGACATGAGGTGGTTAAGCTATCTTCAAATCAGATAGATGGATAGATAGATAGATAGATAGATAGATAGATAGATAGATACCTTATTCATCCCCTTGGGGAAATTCAGTATATTAAATGTATTTAATTAATGATTAATGTATTATATAGCTCAAGAAAGTTGAAGATGAAACAAGAACACGTTTTGTTTGTGGATGTTTTTCAGTCTAAAAGGCATGTGATTGAGGTTTACAATTATCTGTTTGCCTTTAAACTTAAAACCCTTTCTTCTCAGCCTCAGTGTCTGTATTTACGGCTCTCTGCCTTTGGAAAGTAGAATTGCTCTTGAGCACAACTTACTTCTCCCTCCTTTACATCTTATTAGCTTTGGTCAAGGCTCGTTTTTTCCCCTTTTATTCTCATGCTTATCAACCGGTCCTTGAGCTCCATACAGACCCCCCTCCATAATAATTTCCCTTTTCTGCTTTGTTTATACACTTTGTTGCTCCCTGCTTCACCCGTTTCAGTTTCCCGCTAAACCCATTTTCCTCTATTGTTGCCTTTTAATCTCTGTTTGATCATTTGCATCGCCACAGACCACTTTCTTCCTTTTTCCCTTCTCCCTCTCTATTTCATCCTCCTCGCATCCCTTGTGTCTGTAACTGGCCAGACAGCTTGGTGTGTCCTCCTGTCAACAACAGCCTCCTGATAAAAGACTGCTCTAGTTACTTTTCTCCATTCTCATTAGATTATGTGAAGTCAACTTGCAGTGAACATACATCTGTATGAAACCGGCGTCGGTAGTCGAACACAGTCACAAGTAATTATATCATGACAGTGGAGATAACATGGGACACAGCGGCGTGTAATAGGGGTCAAGCTATAGTTTTTATTGCCGTTTGATTTATGACAGACCGCCGCAGTTGTGTATATAGGGACTTATTTTCTGCTAAAGGATGAGATTACAGCGTGGAGAGTTCGTAGTGTCCCGGGATTAATGAGATGTATGTATGTTGTTGCAGTGCTGGAGCTGAACGATGATGAAGAGTGCACAGCAGGCGAGACGCAGCCGAATGGAGATGTTACGCTTGATGATCAAACCCAGATGACATCCTTTGAAATCAATCTGAAAGACAAGAGGTTTGTAGCACGCTTTTTAAGACCACAAAGGGTTTTATAAGCAGCATCGCTTTCATGTATCTGTTAAACACTCGATATACATCTACGGTGCCTGTTTATGAATTGTACTTTAAATTGCTTTGAACCTCTGTCTAGGTACCAGGACGACTTCAGGCCCCTGGTGGGGGGGTGCGGCTGCTACTGCTGTCAGAACCACCAGAGGGCATACCTGCACCACCTGCTGGTGACCAATGAGCTGCTGGCCGGAGTCCTGCTCATGATCCACAACACAGCCCACTATAACGGCTTCTTCAGCGCCCTGAGAGAGGCTATTGCCAACGATAAACTGGATCTCCTAAAGAGACGGGTACTTGGGGAGAGAGGTGGGCAGACAGAGAGAAAGGAGTAAGACGGACAAATCAGAAAGATAGGAGAGGGATTGATCTTGCTCCTCCTCCAAAGGATTACTGGACTGACTTGCCAAAGGCAATCAAAACTCTTCCCAGTGCAGTTAGAGGATGAACTTTGATGCTGCAGAGACCTTGACACTGAGTCACTCATATATATTGCTAAAGTCATGTCTCTCCAGCATGTTCAAAAGTGGGGCAGGCGGGGGGGGTTGAAAGAGAAAAGAGCAGATAAGATGATGTTGGGATGTTGATTTTTGTGCCTTTAGATTTGTATCCTGGTTTCACATCAGGAAGGCCGCTCCTGTTAAGCTTGTGTATTGATCTGAGCAGATAGGGTCAGGTGGCTGAAGAGGGAGAGGAGCTGGATAAGAAGTCAAGAGGAATTTGCATGAAAAAAAAAAAAAGAAAAGAAAGAAATGTGAGGATGGATGGTGGTGGACTATCGACTATGACCGACTGCCTGTGTTCCTCCTGCTGTGGCCTGATTGCAGGTCAGCAGATGACTAATGTCCTCTGGACTCATTGACACAGCAGCATGGACCAGAGGGAGAGCCAGCCAGGGTGACCAGGGACAAAAAATTACCAAAAATAGATCATGCTTTTATTTTCTGCTTTTATACATTAAAAAGTCATGTGTCATTTAAGTCATGTAATAAGATTATCTTGATGCTTTGTTTTGCTTTTTGTTTATTTCATACTTTATCGGTTCGTTTTCATCAAGCCTTTTGTCATTCTCCATGAATATTTTTTAATGTTTCGCTTGGATATCTCCTAAATGCTTCTCGCACACATTTAGATCGACTTCATGTGGTTTTCAACTTGACTGACGTGTCAGCATGTATGATGAGATTGTGCATCGCATTAAACTCGTCCATATGCAGCTTGGGCGGCTGTTGTCTCTCTCGTGGGTTTCAGCGAGGTTAACTGAAGGTTTGAGCTGACAGCTTCACCATTCCTGCTGCTGGGAAAGGATAAAGATCAGATAAAGATACAGGTCCCTTCTGCCTCCCATGCAGCGATGGAGGAAGGCTTTTTGAAGGTGAGGGGATATAATTGACTGCTAGACCGTGCAGATGACTGTGGGGGACAGGGGACAGACTGAGAGAGAGAGAGGAGACTGTGACAGATTCATGGAACAGCAATGAGGATTGTGGGTTACCTTAACCGCATCAAGCATTATAAGGAAGTGGGTTGGAGGATTTGCTGTCGTCAATAGGTGGGCACTGTGCATAAATGCTTAAGAGATATGGGCATAAAATGAGTTGGGGAAAGATGAAAAGTTGGAACTTTATTAACGCCTGTGGGGGAAAAGGGCGTACGCTAAAACGAGCCGTGACCTCTAGACTATATTTATTTTTAAGGTTTAATGGGATGGCCGTAGACAAAAGCAAGTGTGGAAAAGGTTGAAAATCCCTGAGATTTTCTGGTAAAATCTGAAAAATGAGGTAGGCTATTGCCCTCCTTTCCCTGGATAACTGCTATTGATATTTTATTCAGAAACAGTTTCATTGAAGGTGTTCAGATGCTTACACAACACTGTTCCTTGTCTGATATGCGTCTGACAAAGATTTATATAAGAGCATGCTGCACATATCTACCCTTGGTAAATGTGCTCGCTTTAAAATAAGGTTTCAGTCTGGTTATTATAATAATTAGGTCCTGTTGAAGCTGCTGCTAATGACTGTTGAGTGGAATTGCACCTTGTAAATGTAGACCACTGCACCTATATTCATCAGGCTTGTGACCTTCAGCGATAAGATCACGTGGAACATAAGTGATCACAATAATGATGAGATACAGCACAATGAAAAAGAACATATTTAAGCATATAGAAGATTTTGGGGGAGTATTGCTTGAAGGTGTTAAGTAGAGAAATATTGGTGTAAAAACGTGAACAATATGTGAATTTAGAGGATGCACCAAAGATCATATGGTTTACATTAACAGATCCACCCGAGGTTCGACTGCTTCCAACAGAGTGAACACATGCGATGTTAAAACTACAAATGTGAGTCTTTTACATTGTCAAAGATGCTAAAATTGACCTTTTTAAATTTGTAGAAGGAGCTCTTACCTTCAGGACACCTGGCTCCTTCCACATCATACGCGGACATTTGGTCAACTGTGTTGAGTCAAGAAAAGAGCTGAAGCATTTTAATATAATGTACCACAACACCCTGACAGGTCTGGCTCGTGTCTGAAACAATGAGTTGAATTTGATTGATTGGCCTGAAACTGGCAGTGCCACACAGGGTACCAATTAAGTTTGCAAGCATGTAACTACTTACTATTTATATTGCCACCTGGCAAATGCAAGTCCGACATTCACTCTCCTTTTAGGTCTGTTTCGATCAACAACTCCTGCGAGAAATATCTGGCTTGCCGCTTTTTTGTCTGTCAGTTGGTGCTGGGAAGGTAGAACACAGTCGATTAATCAGAGCTTTTTCACAGAAAATAGCGTCTCCTGTGTGGAAATGACACTAATGAGAGCGGTTAGAGTGAACCAACAAATTGAAGTTACGAGTCATAAAACCAAAACAATGAGTTGAAAATACTCCACTCAGCTGAGTTGGGTAGTAATTGTTTTGTGGATTTGTCATTATGAGTGGAGTGAACTCTTTCACATTTCATATAAACATATTACATATGAAAATAGTATTTATGGGTGCTATTGTGCGGCTTTAAGCTGCCTTGACAGAGCATCAATTATGGAGACACGCCGTGGATTGCTGAATAGCGATGTTCTTATTTTGAAGTCTGCAAATATCTAAGACAGTTATTATCTCAAAGCTGTGCACAGTTGACACCTTTTTGAGGGGATTAAGTACACTTTGACTGCTGGATGAACTTAAAGCGGAGCTTAAGTTAGAGAATTTGTCCAAAATACCACTTAAGACTGTCTATTAACCTTTGACTGATACTGTATAAGAATTAATTTCTATCTTGGACTTTAACATTTGTTGCTGGACTTCCACGGTGCAGCGTTATATCCCTGAATGTGAGTGATGAAGTTCCAGTTTGTAGTCTGTGTTGGACTTTTCCTGTTGCTCTTTCAAAACAATTTGGCACTTTATGACAAACCTTAATCACTTTCAGTAGAAGAGCGATGCCAATATTCCCAGTGAGCAAGAGGCACATGTCTTTGTGTGTCTACTCTGTTCAGCGAGTGGCAGCTAGGCGGTGCAGAAGTTTTTTTTTTTAATTTTTTTTTTAACTATTGTCCATTGAAAGTAGTTGTTAATGGTGGCTCCACTGCAGTTTTAAACTACGTCCTTAATTTTGCATATTGACCACACACGGTCCAGCCTAATACTAGGTTTTTTGTTTTTTTGTTTTTTGTTCAAACGCTTTCTCATTTGCACTGAGTGACACTGCATGTAAAAAAAGCTTTCTGAAATGACCCAACAGTCAGCAAGGAAGGGCCCCTTCCGATAGTTTTCCAATTTAAGCCAAATTGATACCAGATGGAGAGTGCTATTCCAGAGCCTGGAATCACTACAATTTCTTTTTTCTGTCT
>NW_019174334.1:2311971-2325179 GCF_002260705.1 Seriola dumerili
GACCTCATTTTGTTGAGGGGTAGACTGGAGCTGATGGTTTTGTTCAAACGCTTTCTCATTTGCACTGAGTGACACTGGGCACAATATCCATGTAAAAAAGCTCTGAATGACACAGTCAGCAGGAGGCCTTCATAGCTCATTTCAACCAATTATCCAGATGGAGAGTGCTATTCAGGCTGGATCACTACAAATTTCTTTTCTGTCTCTCCACTCTCCTGGACAAGTTTGCAGCGTGAGCTGAGCCTCACATTTATTTTTGCACTTCACATAGCAGCCGGATTGTTATCTGCCGTTGTGGCAGCACAACATGAAAAAGGATGAGCTCAGCTGCTCTCCCCAAACAACAGAACAGTCTCATAAAGCCAGCAGAGAGAGTTGCAGTGGGAGTTATCACGGAGGAAATGATGGCTGGAGAAGGGTTCGATCAGTGAGGGACTGTGTTGTCAGAGCGGAGCATCCAGAGTCTTTACAGGAACGATAGAGTGCCAGTATTTATCCTTCTGAGAGGCAAGTTTCCATGATACAGACTCAGATGCTTAAATCTTAGTAAGTATCAATATGTGAATTGTTCAGTAATCCAACCACAGCCATGGATTGATTACTGAACAGGGGTACCAGGCAGGGGCCCACTGACGCCGTAGGGAATCTGTGATTGCAGTGGTACAAACAACTACAAAATGGCCACAAAGAGGTGCTCTTTCAGTCCGGGCGTCTCACTATTATATAAGTGTGGTGCCTTCTACATCTCAATGCCTCTGGGCCTGTTGTCTCATAATCCGTCCACGGCATAAATTCGCTTTTAACCACGTTCATTCACAATACAACACAACACCGAACCATCAACCTCACCTTACAGCTTCTCCTCCTTCATTTCACCCAATCAGAAACGATCAGGACACCATAAACCGACGCGGTGACGGCTCCCTCGGTAGTTCCCGACCCTCTTGTCTGTCCCCATGGTAACCCTTGACCACCAGCTAGGAGCAGTCACGATTTCCACCACTAAGCCGGCTATAAATGATTGCTCACTAAACAGGAGGCCAAATGCCTTATTACCTCCCTGATGTATTTCAGCATTCATTTATACACATAAATCATCAGCTGACAATGTGCTAAATCAGCGGGGACCCTCTCCCTCTGCTGGACGCCCTGAGTGAATATTTTATCAGGGCTGCGACTCTGCGCATCATAATGTATAAGTATAGGTTAAAGCACTCTGCTGAAATATAGAGAAAAGCTCATAATACATTAATGCTCCAGACTTATTGGTTAACATACTTTGTGACTTCATGCCCTGGTGTCATGTGTAAATTGAATTGGATGTGAAACGGTGAAGAAAGACTAATTCTCTTTTTTGGGGAAAGTGTTTAGAATACATTCTTTTCCTGTTCTTTTTATAACTGGTTTGTGTCCAACTTTTTATCACACATGCAGTGTCATAATGTTTTGATGACATTGTAACACTGTCTAGTCCTTTTCTTCATATCATACTTCATAACTATGTTTGTCATCCCTTTTTTTTTTTTTTTCTTCTTTGTGGTACCAGGATGCTCACAGCAACATCCGGTGTGTTTATTTGTGTGCACACGAGATGTGGGGGTTGTGTGAAATTAATAGAGGATTAAATGGTTGGTTTATCATTTCAATACCAAAATGTGGAAGTAAAATCATTAGTTGGCCACTTATTGAGTCATGTGTTTCTCTTATGATATTGATTGTGTTATCAGAAATGAATGTGCTTTTGTTATTCGTTGAAGAAGCTCACTGTTCTCCTCATCCTGTTTATGCTTACAGAAGTCAAGGGCTGCACGTGGTACAGACTTTGTTGAATATTACAGAGCAGTGGTTTATTGAGGGCTTGGTGAATGAAGCTGTTTCTACGCTTCACAAAAGTGCAGTTTAGTGCAAATCCTATCCCATATTTAGCCAAGGTGCAGGAGAGCAAATTCAGTGAAGATAAAAGGAGGAAGTCACCATTGGATTATTGCCCCAGCATTGTTTTGACACTATTTTGTATTGATATATTGATTTCAACACTGAATTACATAGTTATCTTAGTCAAACAGCAAGAGGCTGCAGCCATGCAGCTGTGACGCTGGAACATTTGCATCTTCACATGCTTACTATGCTAACGTGTTGATGTTTATCAGGTGTAATGTTTACCATGCTCACCGTCTTATGTTTGCTTACTAATATTTTCGAATTAATACTAAATACAAAGTACAGCCGAGGCTGTTTTCCACAAACCAAAGTATTGGGCAAGTAAATCTTTTGATCTGATGATGATACTAGATGAAAAGTACCAAAATTCATGGCAGCCCGTCCGTTGGTTGTTGAGATATTTCAGTCTGGACCAAAGTGGTGACCAACCAATCAATATAGTCATCCCCAGAGACATGTTGTTAGAGAGCGAGTCCCTGAACTTTATTGGCCGGAACGGGGTCGACTCTACTGCATATTTGGTGAATTGACGTCAACATTGAATTATATGGTCCACTAATCCAATGAAAAAATAGATACACTTTCAATAAGATAACTCCAGAGTGCAAGTTAATGTATTCACATTGCTTGTTTAGTCCAACCAAGAGTTTCACTTTACCATCATAGTAAACACAGAAAAACAGCAAATCTTCCAATTTGAAAAGATTCATTTTCTGTCTGTTTATCAATATATTAATTAACTGATACTTTCCGCTTCACCCTGCACTCTGCACGCACACACACACACACACACACACACACACACACACACACACACACACACACACCGCAGTCAATGAAATTCACTACCAGACTAAAGAAAACAACCTGCAGGTTTTACTTGAGTGGAGATATTGGCTGAGTTGACCTAAACTCACATTGTATTGGAAAAAAGTGTTTATTTATTTATTTTTTTTATTTGCATCAGAGTCAGCAGAAAGACACTCCACAGTAAGAAAAATAGTTGGAATTTTTAGACAATATTAAAAAAAAAAAAAAAGCTTTTTGACATGTATTTGTCTTAGTGATCGATAGCAGAACGATACACTCAGGGACACAAGTGCAACAAACATTTTTCATTTTTGGCACCTTTAAATTGTGGGCGTGAAGATCCGTCTGTACAGTGATTCAATTCCTAAAGGCATGATTATTGTGTGATGTGGTAACAGCTGTTACTATCCATGCAGCCAAAATCTCAAGCGTACAAAATTTTCCTCTTTTTCTGGATAGAACAAATTTATCAAAATGTTTTGTTAATTAAGGGTTTAAGGACCCCTAATGTTACTGAAGGTTGAATGAGCTTGTGTTTCTGTAGTTTGCGTTTTTTACTAAAGCGGGCTTTTCATTTTTATTGCTCTGCTGCCCTAGAGGTCACAGGAAGTTGAACGAAAGGTCAGCTGCGCTCAGTTTAGTAGGACAGTGGACAGATGAAAAGGCCATGTAGGATTTGACCTTTACTGATGAGCGTCATCTGTTAGAACGGGGAAAAATGGGGAAGGAATGCCTCATTCAGCCTCATTCAGCCTCATTTCAGATCCGGGCTTTTTGCAGAAATGGAAAAGGGGCGAGATGCATAAAGGGAGGAGGGAGTGCAAGGTAAAAACATTAACACCGAAAGTGTCTGTTGCCTCATGTAGGAGGACATTGCAGGGAGTCAGCCACACATGATTTGCTGTACTTGTAAGTGTGTACGGCTGAAGGTATCACCAAGGATGCCTCCCTATAGTGTTTCTTCGAAAAGCCTCTTCCACAATGAGTGATGATTGAAAGATTCATCTTCTCCTAATTGTGTGGTACATGTGGGATACAACCTCGAGGGAGCTGCCTATGTAATTTCCTTAAAGACCCTGAGCGGTAATTTGTAATGCACCCTCAAACAGTTATATTTGATTGCCTATGTTGTTCACAGCTTATGTAGTGCTTGTTTGAAAGAGAAAAACAATGTGTGGTAAAGGAGGCCTTAATGATCAAGAATTCATGTGATTAGCCATCAGTCAAACCACTCTCATGAATTTTCACTGCAAACGAAACTATTCATATGCGCGTCGGCCATAATTCAGGGTGGTTTGTTGTTATTTCTAAATTCATTATTCGTAAATTGAAAAGGCAGTATTGTCTCGTTTGTATATCATAGATTCTTTTTACACAATTTAAAGTGGTTGGATGGAGAAAAATGCATATCATATTAATGTGAAAGCCTGACACATAATCAGCAATTTAAATCATACTGCCTCGCTGATAATACCAACTCGCAGCTGCGTCATTCACAGCCTTTGTCACAGGTGTGAATCAGAAAAACACACCGAGTTCACGAGCAGTACGTTGTTGTGAGCCTTATGCCAGTTCACAAATGTAAACATGATTTTGCCTTTTACCTTCTGTTTGTGTTCACACATTCTCACATATGTTAACACAGGCTCGGGGTTAATCTGTGACGTCGCGGGCAATCAGGCTGAAATCAATAGATTTGATTGTAATGACAGCTTAGAGGGTTTTGTTCTCAAGAGCGTGACTCAACATCTTGATGGGCTTACAGGCAGAGCCTTGATTAAATAGTGATCGCATTCTCCGAAGAGTTTGGTTGTTCCTTGAACTGATGAAGTAAAGCATCAGTGAAGGTTTGTCTGTCTCCAAGGATTACCCAATGTTACAGTAGCTACTTTGTGGCATATGAGTGCCATTATTTCTTAATGGTACAAACTTTAAGATACAGTATAGTAGTGTGTTTTTTTTTTTTTTTTCTGAGAAACGCTTTTCTCTGATTTGCAGGGCTAGCAGGGTATTCACAAAGAACTGGATTGGAAATGAAAAGAAATAAGGACACGCGGGAATGATGGGATGGCAGAAAAACGAAAGTCGACAGCAGCCTTTGAGGGAGCAGACGCCCAGTATAGAAAGTGAATTTTTAAGTGAGAGAAATGAAGAGCGTGCAGAGAAATCCGATCGTGCCTGCTCTTAAACATGAGGTTTTCTTTCTTCTCACCTTCACGAATGGAGATCGCCGTCAGCAGAGAATTAGAAGTTCATCTGGATTTGAAGGAACATCAAAAGCAGATGCGCTTGTTGAGCTTAAAGTCACATCTTCTGTGCAGCATTGAATAGACTCGCCACAAACAGTGGTGTTTTTAAGCAGATCTTTCCTTTAAAGAGCCCCTCTGGACACAATTTAGAAAATATAAAAGTACCCCGCGTTGAGCAATATTTTGTTTATAATGGATTTTCCACAAATAAAATTCCAATAAACAACTGAAAACTTCTTAGCACATCTACTGAGAATTCTAGTCTATGAATATGTGGATTTGCCGCTGCCTCAGGGCTCCTGTTCCACCCACCACCACTGCTGGTCTGCATACTGTTCTGAACTCGATAACTAGCAGCCCCTTTTTGAAAGAAGTCAAGCTGATTCTCATTTGTCCTTTATTTTGCGAGCTCAGAAATGACAGGGTTTGCTGAGCGCCAGTGTTACTGAGCGCTATGTAGCTCGTTCGCTTTTGATGGACGTTGAAACATCTTGGTACCTGGAGAAGTAATCTTAGCGGACTCTAATAGTTTTTGGCTGAACTGAACCCTGACCCTTACTGTGTTTGTGAGATTCAATGGGCTTCAACATACACAACACAGAATGTATGAAACCACAGTTATGACATCAGGCCTCATAGTTCATATGTGAACACTGTAAACGCACATTGTCTGATTCAATCTGCTAGCTAACCACAACTGCTAGCAGTGAGTTAACAATATCAAAGTCACCAAGGAAATATATTGCAAAAAGATAGATTTCTTTTGAGACCTGGTTTAATAAAATAAATACCCTGACTTAGACTTGCTGTTGTAACCTCAGGATACTTTGCAGGGCGGCCTCAGGCTCCAGAAATGAACTTGTGAGCAGATAAAATCCAATCTTTTCCTTGGATAATAAGTGGAAGGAAGCTTGTGGCTCTAACCACTTGACACAAGCTGTCTCCAGCTTCACTGAAAAATCTGTTTTTGGACCATGAACATCACAAGGAGTGGCAGGCAGCACAACTTGTGATGTTGCAAATGGTGCTTCTACATGCACCCCCCTCAACACAGGAAAGAAGCATAAAAACTGTATAAAGTCAAATATACAAGAGAAGCAGAGCCCTAGTGAAAACACACTTTTGAGTGAAAGGGGTCTTTAAGATATTTTCCAAGATGTTCTGGGTTTTTGGCTTGGAAACCAGCAGTGTGATAGGTGCTGCCACTGTAATAAATATGCTAACATTAACTGAGTTTGAAGGTAATTTCCTTGTGTCTTGACTAAATCAAGAAACAGACCAGTCCTGATGGCTGAGTTGTAGATACTATGTATTCAGCTTATAGGACCTCTGTCAGAAGCTGTTCCCTTCACCCTCACCCAAGACTTCCACATAATCTGTGAGCAGAATCCTTTGCCTCTTTCCTCCAGGCTTCAGGTAGTGTGTGTTTCTGTGAATGATGAAGCCCACACACTGGCATTAATCCAGTGTCGTTGATGAAAAGCCAAGTCAGGGTGACACAAATCTCTGCTGTTGTCCACTTCTCCACACCACGAGTCTCGAGCCCACTCACTCAACCTCCACTTGGGACATTTGGCAGAGAAATAACATCAGTGGGGCAGATGTGAGTGTTCAAGTTTAAACTGGGATTTTTACATCTGCTTTTCAAGTACATCCATCTGTACAAGCAAAGTCATTTGAAATGCATAAGATGGGGCCACAGTATACCCATATCCAATCAACAGTACTCCACGTATCATTGCACCTCTGAGGTGATGTTTGTGACACTATACAGTTAGCTGTAGGTATGTGGTGGTGATTCAAGAAACACTCCCACTGCTGTTGCTTAAATAAGGTTAACTGAGGTCCCTGAATAAAATATGGTTTTTTAACAGTTTGCATGACCTCAGTTATTAGTAGTGCTTATTAATAGTAGTAATAATTTAATTCCAGATATAATAATCCCCTCATAAAATAAAGGCAGACTTCAGTTTGGATAGCTGAAGAAAAGGAGGCCTATGTTTATTCAAACATAACAAGAAAGATACAAACAAAAAGTGCAATATCACAAAGGAAAAAAAGAAAAAAAGAAGAAAAGGAAAAAACAGGAAAATGATGGTTACAATAACAACTCAAAGTAAAGGAGCTGAAAAAGGAGTAGAATATTATTATTTCAGCCCATTGGTACCTAAGGCCACATGCCTCTTGGATACTGGTGGCCTTACCCTGTGTTGCTGTCGCAACATCTTATATCTCTTCAGCACAAGTACACAAGGGAGCCTGAATTAGCATTTTTTTTTTTTTTTTATCTCAGTGAGTGCCCGCATTGCTATATTTTCAATCAAAAACACCAAATGGGACACCATAAGAGGATGGTATAGTGATCGCTGAGACACATTTCTAATCAAAGTCTGATTTGATATAATGCACAGAATCATACACGAGTATCCTCTGTATCTTCTTAGGGTTTGACTGTAGGGGTTTACATTCTTAATAGATTTTATTTGCATCGTTATTATTGTTGCATTATCGTATGTTTTCGTGACTATCACAAGGGCTTGTGGAACAGATTTAAAACCCAATTTATTTCCATATCCCACGGTAAAAATGATTTTTTAGAGGAAATAGAAAGTGAGAAATGAAATTTGTTTTTATTTTTGCATCACACCTGGGGCTGATTGGATTGAACTGTAGAATCTGTATATGACTTACATCCAACAGATGCGTGTCCATCAACATGTGCACAAAGATGTTTAGTTCTCAACTATCTTAAAATTTGTAAAAAAAAAAAGAAAAAAGAAAAAATCCAAACAAAGCACAAAGAAAAAACCTTGTTATGAAAGCTGCAGAAATCACTCTTGAAAAAACATTGCCAGCTGAGCTACAGCTTCACTGAGCTCATGTCTGTTCAGTCAAAAGCACAGAAGCTATATTTAAAAAAAAAAAAACAACAAAAAAAATAAAACTGAGCCATGTTTTCCCATTTTATTGACAGCAGGTGATACTGATTGCCACTTGTCATCAGGTGTCTCTGATTGTTACCATGGAAACGCAGCCACCTTGACGTGACTAACATCTTAGCCTTAAAATAAGTATTCGTTTTTTGTGCACCTGCTGAAGTTACATTAGACTGAATCTAAGAATGAAGATGTTTGTATGAAACAGCTGCTGAAGTTTCACCTGTGACAGTGTAAAAACTCATGTAGTGACGTATTTGCAGGCACTTTAGGACTATTTTGGTTATTTCCAGGGCAGTTGTTGTGTTGCCGATGAATCACAGCCATGTTTTCTCTGTGACTTTGCATTTCAGTGTTGTTGTTAGTGCTGCTGATGTTAGAGCCAGCTGGGTCGGGTTGTTGTTGCTGGAAATGTGGAGGTCAGACACAGAGTTAGCTGCAGGGGTAAATGAACAGCTGGGCGAAACAGGATACTGCCTGCAGCTGAAGAAAGGCCAGGCACCCCTCTGTCTGACTACTGAGTGCACTTAGTATGTATGTGAGTTCACATGTGTTCGTGCTACATTTCATGCATGAATATTTGTCTTCATTTGTACATGGCTAGTCACAGTTTTAACTTCATTTGCATTTAACCTCTGTTCTGTTCCTCGTGAATCTCCAGTGACATTGGTCTGGCTTTGGGGATGAGATGACAGCCGCTGGTTAAAGGAAACCTCCTCCGCTATGCATCAGGTACTCATTAAGTCTCCAGTGGAAGCGCCGTCTTTCCTGATTTAGCTGACATATCAATAGCAAGAGAGGAGAACCAGGGAGAACAGAGTTCAAGGGAAATGCTGTAAAGGCAAAAGTTAACATTTTAAGCGCAGCGATTAGAAAAAAAAAAGAGAAGCATTCTGCTGCAGAGAAACAATTTATTTTCTGTGACACAGGGAGACTGTTATCATTTAGTGATTGAGATTGCTCTTGTGCTCTTTAGATGGCCTCTGTGTAATTGTACAAGTGAACATACACACTTCTCTCAATTGGGCCATGGTTTGGACTAGTGTTATGGGAGGAATTGTGTGGAATGAAAGTCATCTATTTGTGCTCATCGATTAAACATTGTTCCCTGGGGTCTTTCAATCTGCAGATTTAATTAACAAGTTTCACAGGACTAACAGGCAGCAGGGGCCTGCAGCAGGGAGAGTGAGAGTGGATTATGGTGGTGGGGAAAGTCAGAATATGATGGAAAGGAAAGGTGTGACACACAAAAAGGCAATTGGTATCAGAAAAAGACAGGGGCCTTGGGCAACAGAAAGGAAAGGACACGCAGGTAAAGAAGTTGATAGAACAGAGTGGGGAAAAATAACAAGCGCAAAAGATTGAAGGGGTGTTTAAAATTCAGTAGCACACATCAGTTGAACACTTTAAAGAGTAGTGAGACATTTTGAGGAAATATGTTTATTTCCTTTCTTGCCGACAGTTGATACCACTCTCATGTATTAGCATAAAGACTGCAAATGGGAAAACAGCTAGCCTAGCTTTGTCCAAAGAAAGCCAACTACACAAATTTGTTTTTACATGGATTGAACAAAGGAGACATTACTTGTGCATTACAGAGATAACAAAGCGACAAAGTGTATTCCCCAAAAATATTGTTTCCTTTAAGTCAGCTCTCGATTCCAACCACACGTAGACTGGAGGTGAAGCACATAGCTACAGCGCGGTCAATACGGCCTCGCAACAACCACCTGTTCGTCATCACTGAACAATCAATATGTGACCGCCTGACACACATGGACAAAGCACATGTGATTGTCAAGCAAAATTAGCTGGAGATGAAACAATTCAAACATACTAGCACAAAAAAAGGAGACAAATGAGGAAGAAAATTAAAAAAAAAAAAATTGTTTGTGGAGTCAGTTAAGTGTGGCTGTGCAGAGTATCTCACACAGCAGAGGTAGGAAACAGAAGAGAACAGGAAGGGTTGATAGCAGAGAAGTCTACCAGGAAACAGAGATGGAGTGTATGTCTATGTGCTGATGAAGGCAACTGCTTGCATCCATGGGCTTGAGAGGCTGTGATAAAAACACTAGTTGTTAATACAGACACTGGAAGCATGGGAGGCTTTCCGAATAAGCATGAATGAGGAAGGAAGAATGATTTTTTTTTTTTATTGCACTTCCCAACTCTGGTAAAGTATTCATTGTCAAAGCACCGACAGCCTGCTTTAAATGGGCAGTGAAAACGAGAACGAAGTGTGTAATTAGTGAGTCATTATGGCAGTTTGGGTCTAAATGTGATGTAATTATACAATATGTAATGCTGCATGTATTTTGGCCTCTATAGGAAGAAAATATGATAATCAAGTTTCTACGTGACCATCATCTTTCTCTGTCTCTCCTGCTCTGTCTCTGTTTTTCTGCCTCACATGCTCAACAGATTGACAGAATAGGGGGGAACCCAGATGCTGAGGGTCTAGAGTGAAAAAGGTGTGACCGTGCATAGAATGCATTACTTATGCATGTCATCTCTTAATACATTATTGAACATATGCCTCTATTTAAGAGCCACAGCTTATCTGCAACTAAGTGCAATTTTGCAAGATTCAGTACGTCTTCTCAATAGGTAAAATAATCATTTAATTGCTGTGATTTCCTCCAGAATTAATCAGTTTCTCCTGGGAAATAGAAGAGCTTGTATACTGAGGGAAATTCCCTGCGTTCAGCTCTCTCCCTGTAAAGAAGGAGAGAAGATTGTTCCTCAGATGAATCCTGATAGGTGTGGTGAGGCTGTTCTGCCTCTATCTTTGTCTCTTGCTTCCTCTCTGCTCATTAACTCCAAAAGTAGCTCCCTGGTTGAGACCTGGCTTGCCAATAATAATCACAAGGCCACATTGTGATGGTAATTCTCAGGGCAGCAGCGTTTGCTCTTTAATCTCCTCCACAGGAGATCTAAGGGAACATCGAAATGAAGCAGTTATCCTGAAGAGGCAGAGTATGTTGGCCCCTATGCAAACCTTTGGGTGTGTTTGAGGGATAGCGTGTGTAGGTCTGCTAGTCTTCTATGCTGGTTGTGTGATGGTGTACATGTGATCACGCAAACTGTGTGTTTCTCAGCGGCTTCTCAGGCGATCCCTTGGTGCAGGTCCCTTAATTGACTGTTCCAACTACGAATGCAAGGAACTGTAGTTGGAGTCTTCATGTTTCATCTTGATTTTTTTTTAGCATTCATTGCCACTGGTTTTCTCTGTTCTTGTTTCACGTCCACATGTTCCATAGAAAAAGAACAGGTTCATTTGATGCATCATGAGTTTAAAGGTGTCTGAAGTAAGTCACTTTGAAAAGTCCATTGAAATGTCCCCTTTTCACTTTTTATTTAGCAACACTGCATCACTCACCATCTAGAACTAATTAATATGTAATCACAGTAAATAGTTATCTCACCCTCAGTGCTACTTATGAATGTTGGTCACAAAACGCACGAGGAACACTGTCCTCTTGAGGCCCCCATTACTCCACTTCTTGAGTCTTTATCAAAGGAGAGAGATAAATGCAACTAGGGATACAGGAAGGAGATGTGGGGGAGTACGGGGCAGGGCCACACCCTTTAAGGGTTTGTTTGCAAAAGTACAAGAACATGTAGAGATTTACATGCTATCAGAGTCCAGACTGCTGCTGAAGAAAAACACAAAATCCAGTCACGTTTGTTTTTAACACATATAATAGGTAGAGTGAGCCAGCCAATCAATACAGAATGACCCTGAAACAAAGTGGGGTTAAAGACAACAAAACTCCTGCAGTGTGGCAAAGATAAAGTTTCAAATTAGATATAAAACTCAAAAATGTATGTATGACAGCTGTAGCTCATTTTGTAGAGTTGATAGGCCATTAATCATACAGTTGGTGGTTTGATCTGTGTCCTTGAGCAAGACATCAAACCCTAAATTTTATGTACATGTGTATGGGAAAAATGTAAGTTGATTTGGACAAAAGTCAAAATCTAAAATTTAGAGAATCTGGTTTCCATGAGGTAAAGAAGAAAGTCATGAAAGTTACCTCACATCCTCTGTGCTACTTAGGAATGTTTGTCACGAAAGACACGAACACTGTCCTCTTGAGGCATTAATTCGTCCTCTTGTTAACTCCTCATCAAAGGAGAGAGATAGATGTGACTGGGGATACATTAAGGAAGGAGTGTGAGATGGGGCCACATCCTTTTAAGGGTTTGTTAAAACAAAAGTGACATCACCTATGCAAGAACATGCAATGTGGAAATACTTAAACATGTTTAATAAAATTTAATGAGAAATTCTTAAGAAACTGATATACAAACAGAGAATTTTAATATGCATGTTGTTGATGCATAAAAAGTCATCGTCATAAGGCATATGAACGTCATAGTATAGAGAGGAATAAAAACGTCATGGTAAAGGAAGGCATAAAAAGTCATAAAAACAACATAGTATAGTAAGGCATAAAAAGTCATAAAAACGTCATAGTATAGTAAGGCATAAAAAATGTCATAGTATAGTAAGGCATAAAAAGTCAAAGTATAGTATGGCATAAAAAGTCATAAAAACAACATAGTATAGTAAGGCATAAAAAATCATGAAAACATCATAGTATAGTAAGGCATAAAAAGTCAGAGTATAGTATGGCATAGAAAGTCATAAAAACAACATAGTATAGTAAGGCATAAAAAGTCATAGTATAGTATGGCATAAAAATTCATAAAAACAACATAGTATAGTAAGGCATAAAAAGTCATAAAAACAACATAGTATAGTAAGGCATAAAAAATGTCATAGTATAGTAAGGCATAAAAAGTCAAAGTATAGTATGGCATAAAAAGTCATAAAAACAACATAGTATAGTATGGCATAAAAAGTCATAAAAACAACATAGTATAGTATGGCATAAAAAGTCATAAAAACAACATAGTATATGGGTATGGCATACAAAAGTCCATAAAAACCATCAATATGTATAGTAAGGGCATAAAAAGTAATAAATAAAGCATAAAAGTCATAAAAAACAGTATATGTAAGGCATAAAAAGTCATAAAACATACATAGTATAGGTATGGCATAAAAAGTCATAACGATGTATTAGTAGTAGGCATAAAAGTCAATAAAAAACAAATAGTATAGTAGGCATAAAGTCATAAATAACAATCATAGTATGATGTAAGGGCAATAAAAAGTGCAAAAACATAGTATACGTAAGGCATAAAAAGTCATAAAAAGCACAATGTATAGGAGGGAATGAAAAACCGTCCATAGTGTCAGTAG
>NW_019174334.1:2325204-2332103 GCF_002260705.1 Seriola dumerili
GAAACAATATTGTAAAGCATAAAAATGTCAAAAAACGTCATAGTATAGTATGGCATAAAAATGTCAAAAAACGTCATAGTATAGTATGGCATAAAATTTAAAAAAAACATCATAGTGTATTAATGCATAAAAGGTCATAAAAACATCATAGTATGGTAAGGCATCAAATGAAACAATATTGCAAAGCATAATAATTTCAAAAAATGTCATAGTATAGTATGGCATAAAAAATCATAAAAACATCATAGTACAGTAAGGCATAAAAAGTCAGAGTATAGTATGGCATAAAAAGTCATAAAAACAACATAGTATAGTAAGGCATAAAAAAGTCAGAGTAAATAAGTATGTGTATAAAAAGTCATAAATAACAACATAGTAAATAGGTATGGCATAAAAAGTCATAGTGATAGTCTTAGGCATAAAAAAGTTCATAAAAACAACTATAGTATGAGTAAGGCATAAAAAGTCAGAGTATAGTATGGATAAAAAGTCATAAACAAACATTAGTAGATAGTAGGCATGAAAAAGTGCATGAAAAATCATAGTAAGTAGGTAAGGCATAAAAGTCAGAGTATAGTTATGGCATAGAAAGGTGCATAAAAACAAACATAGTAATATGTAGGGCCATAAAAAGTCATAGCTATAGGTTAGGGCATGAAGAATCATCATATAAACAACATGTAGTAATTTGTAAGGGACATAAAAAGTGATCGATAAAAAAAGACATAGTATAATGTAATGCATACAAAAATGTCATAGTATAAGTAATATAGCGAAATAAAATAAGTCAAAGTAGTAGGTAATCGGGGCATAAAAGATTTCATAAAAAGCAACATAAGTAAATAAGGTAAATGGATAAAAGTCCATATGTAATAGTATGTGCCATAGAAAGTTCATAAAACTAACATAGTATGTTTGTAAGGCTAAAAAAGTCATTATAAAAGCAACATAGTAGTGAAGTACAAGGGCACTAAAAAATGTCATAAGTATTAGGGAGTAAAAGGGCATAAAAAGTAAAAGTAATATGTAAAGTGAGCATAAAAGTTCATAATAAACAACATAGTATATAGTAAGGCTATAAAAAGTCATAAAACAACATAGTATAGTATGAGCATAAAAATGTCATAATATACGAAGGCATAAGTATAGTGATAGAAGGCATAAAAAGTCATAAAAAACAACATAGTATAGTATGGCATATGAAAAGTCATAAAAACACATAGTGTATAGTGTAGGGCTAATAAAGTCATAAAAACATAGTATATGGTAATGGCATACAAAAGATCCATAAAAAACATCAATAATGTAAGTAGGGCATAAATAAAGGTGCAGAGTATAAGTTATGGCATAATACAAAGTCATCAAAAACAATATAGTATAGTAGGGCATAAAAAGTCATAAAAAGGTCATAGTATAGTAGGGCATATGAGCGTTATAGTATATATAGTAAGGAATAAAAATTCAGAAAAATGACATAGTATAGCAAGGCATAAAAACGTCATAAAAAGCACAATGTATAGGAAGGAATGAAAACGTCATAGTGTAGTAAGGAATAAAAAATTCATAGTATAATATGGCATAAAAAAATCATAAAAACGTCATAGTATATGGTAAAGAATAAAAACATCATAGTATAGTAGGGCATAAAAAGTCATAAAAATAATATGGTATAGTAAGACAAAAAAACATCATAGTATAGTAAGGCATAAACAGACATAAAACGACAAAGAATAGTAAGGCATAAGAACGTCATAGTATAGTAAGGCGTAAAATGTCATAGTATAGTAAGGAATAAAAAGTCATAAAAATGATATAGTATAGTGTAGTGTATTATCCACTTCATTTCCTTTTATTTCAACATACTAAATTGTTGTATGCTCTTCTTTTATGTATGTTTTATTCTAAAGATTAAGGAGGTTGTTAACTAAGGCCTTGTCGAAGGTTACCTTGAACCACTCATTGTAAGTTGAGTTTAAGGAATGTGCCTTACGAGGTAAAATTGTTTACCCATTGGTTTTTTGGTAAATATGGTATAAGAGAGTGGGGGTTTTATGGTGGCCTAAAAAAGCCAAAGGCTAGAGACCAGAGGCTGTAGACCAGATCTTATTTACCTTTGGGTGGAGGCTTCTTCTTATTGGAAGAAGTGCACATTCCAAAGGTGGGATAAGACAGATAAATAGAGGGATTTGTGAAACGTTAGAGGAGAGATCTCACATTGGCAGAGATGCTCCAGGATTCGGCATTTTTTGACACTGTTTCTTTCTTGTAAATAAACTTCTTTTTGATTGCAAGTAAAGACGTGTCAGCGGTGATCACTTCTTCACATCAGCACCTCAAGATACCACAATAGTAAGGTACAAGATGTTATAGTATAGTAAGGCATAAAAACATCATAAAACCCATATAGTATAGTAAGGCATAAAAACTAATAAAAACATCATAGTATAGTAAGACAGAATAGTGTAAGGTATGAATTGTTTTACATGCATATAATTATGACTTTAGAATATAAGTGATGTATGACTGTATATATGTGTAGGAGTCCAAGGTATTTAGGACATATCTGGGGGTCCTAGTAACATTGATGGAGGTATATGTTTGCTTATATACTTATATGGTTAGAGCCCCACTGATGGAGAATAATCTCAGCAGCTCTGAAGAAGGACGAGTAACAGCTAAGTACCACCACGGACATGAAGATTTCCAGGTCAACATCAGCTTGTCACACACATCGTAGAGCAAAAGATCATACAGGCAGTCAAACTTTTGTTACTCAAAGAGTGAACTTGGTATGCCATGTATGAGATCTGTCCTTTGTGCACAAATAAAACCAGCTACATTAAAGTGTTGACTTAAAGGTCTGATTGTGGTCATTTTTCATCTCTCTTTCACGAAATCATCTTTTCCAGTGAGGCATAAAATGTTATTAAAATGTAATAAGGCATATGATAGTCATAGTATAGAGAGGCATAAAAGCGTCATAATATAGGAAGTCATAAGAAGTAAAAAAAAAAAAATCATTGATTAGTAAGGCATATGAATGTTATAGTACACTAAAGAACAAAAAGTCATAGTAACAACATAGTATATTAAGGGACAAAAAGTCATAAAAATGTCATAGGCATGAAAAGTCATCGTGTAGTAAGGTACTAAAGTAAAAAAAAAAAAGACATAGTAAAGTAAGGGATAAAAACATCATAGTATTGTAAGGCATAAAAAGTCATGAAAATATCACAGTATGGTAAGGAATGAAACAACAAAGTATAGCGAGGCATAAAGATGCCAAAAAACGTCATAGTACAGTATGGCATAAAAGGTCATACAAACATCATAGTATGGTAAGGCATCAAAGGACGTAGTATATTAAGGCATAAATATGCCAATTAAAGTTATAGTATAGTATGGCATAAAATGTCAAAAAACGTCATAGTATAGTATGGAATAAAATGTAATAAAAACCATCATAGTATAGTATGGCATAAAAGGTCATGAAAACATCATAGTATGGTAAGGTATCAAATGAAACAATATTGTAAAGCGCATAAAAAGTGCCGGGAAAAAACGTCATAGTATAGTAATGGCATAGAAAATGTCAAAAAAACATCAATAGTTATATGTAATGGCATATAAAAAATGTCCTAAAAACATGCACAGTTATATTTTAAGGGCATTAAAAGGTTCATAAAAAATCTATAGTATGGTCAAGGTGGCATTACGATGAAATATATATTGTTAAAGCGATTATAAAAATTGCTCGAGAAAAATGTCGATACGTTAATATTGGTAGAATTGGGACCATAGAAATGTCACAAAAAACAATTCGATTAGTATATTTGTTTAGGGCTATAGATAGGTCAGTAAATGCATCGATAGGTATGTTGTAAGCGCATCAAAATTGACGTATGTAATAGTTAAGGCATAAATATGCCAATTAAGAGTCATATTGTATAGTAATTGGCAATAAAAATGCCAAAAAACGTCATAGTATAGTATTGGTTCGATAGGAAATGGTCAAAAAAACAGTCATAGTATATTTAAGGCGATAAAAGTGTCATAAAAGAACATCATAGTATGGTAAGGCATGCAAAATGAATGTGTACAATATTTGTAGAAGCTCAGTTGATGAATGTTGAATGCCAAATTGGAAACGGTCTCCTAGTATAGTTGTATGGCATAAAAATGTTAAAAAAGGGTTGCATAGTGATGATATTCGGGGTGTATTTGGCATAGTATAATGTACAAAAAAATCACAGTATATTAAGGGTGCACAAAAAGATGATACAAATATCCTAGTATGATATAAGGAATGAAAACAACAAAGAATAGTGAGGGCATAGAAAATGCCAAAAAACGTCATGGTTAATAGTATGGCTATATAAAGTTGTCAAATAGTAAACGTGGATAGTGATGGGTAAGTGCAATCAATGAAATAATATTGTAAAGCATAAAAATATGTGTCCAAAAGAAACGTCAATACTATAGTATGCCGCAGTAAATGTCAAGATAAAAAACAGTCATATGTATATTTAAAGGCATAAAAAGTCATAAAAATATCATAGTATGGTAAATGGTCATCAAATGAACGTGAGTATATTAAGGTCATAGTAATTATGCCATTAAAGTCGATAGTAAATATTGTATGGCTAATAAAAATGTCAAAAAAGAACATCATAGTAATATTTAACTGCATAAAGGTCATAAAAGACATCATAGGTTAAATGTGTAAAGGACATTTCAAGATGACTATAAGTAGTAGTTTAAGAGGTGCATAAATATTGGCAAATTAAAGTCATAGTATATTTATGGCATAAAATGTCCAAAAAATCGTCATATTGGTATACGTAATGGCTAAATAAAATGTCCAAAAAAAACATCATAGTTATAGTTAAAGGCATAAAAGGTCCATAAAAACCAGTTCATAGTGAATGTGGTAAAGGGCATCAAATGAAAGTCAATATTGTAAATTGCATAAAAATGCAAAAAACCGTCAAATAGGTATGGATAGATTGGCATAAAAGTATGTCAAAAAATGTCATTTAGTATTAATATCATATGTGCATAAAAAATGTTGCACATCTGGGAAAAGTCATAGTATATTTAAGGTGCATAAAAGGTCATAAAAAACAATCATAGTGGAATGGTAAGGCAAATCAAATGAAACTAATTTATTATATGAACATAAAAATATCAAAAAACGTCATTATGTAATAGTAAATTGGGCATATAAAAATGTCATAAGAAAACGTCATAGTATCATTAAGGCATATAATGGTATAAATAACGTCTGGTATGGTAAGTGCTATCAAAATGAAATAATTATTGTAAAGCATAAAAATGCCAAAAAAAATGTCTATAAGTATATGTAATGGCATAAATATGTCAATAAAACAATCTATAGTATGGTAAGTGCATAAAAGGTCATAAAACGTGATAGTTATGGTAAGGCATTCAATGAAATAATTATTTGTAAAGCATAAAAATGTCAAGAAAACGTCATAGTATAGTATAGCATCAAAAATGTCAAGAAAACGTCATAGTATAGGTATGGGCATAAAAAATGTCCCAAGAAAACATCATAGTATGATTAAGGGCATAAAAGATCATAAGAAACGTGATAGTATCTGTAAGTTGCATCAATCGAATATAATATTTGTAAAGCATAAAAAATTAGTCAAAAAATGTCATAGTTATTGATTGTATGGCATGAAAAATGTCGCAAAAAACATCATAGTAATATTAAGGATAGAAAGGTCATAAAACATCATGAGTATGTGTTAAGGCATCAAATGAAACAATAGTTAATAGAGCATAAAATGTCCAAAAAACATCATATGTATATGATTGTTTATTGTGCATAAAAAAATGTCAAAAAAAACGTCATAGTTAAGAGGTATGGCATAAAAAAATGGACAAAAAAACATCTAGGCAGTTATATTAAGGCATATAAAAAGGTGATGTATAAAATATCCTAGTATTAATAAGGATTATAAGCAACAAAGAATTAAGTGAGGCATAAATAATGCCATAAAACGCCAAAAATAGTAGTAGTTATTGGCATATTAAAATGTCCAAAAAAACATCAATATGTTAATATTAATGAGCATAAAAGGTTATAAATAACAGTGATAGTATGTTAAGGCATGGAAATGAAAATAATATTGTTAAAGCAAATAAAAATGGCCAAAAAAACGTTCATAGTATATTGTATGGCATGAAAAAGTGTCAAAAAAACGTCATAGTATAGTTAAGATGCAGTAAAAAGGTAATAAAAACGTTCATAGGTATGGTAAGGCATTAAAATGAAATAATATTGTAAAAAGCATAAAAATGTGCAAAAGAAATTGGTCCATAAGTATATGTATGGGCATAAAAATGACAAATTTAAAAACATTAACGAAGTATATTAAGTGCATAAAAAGGATCATAAAAATATCGCTAGTAAAATGAAATAAGGAATAAAACAACAAAGAATAGTGAGGCATAAAAATTGCCAAAAAACGTTCAATGGTATTATGTATTGGTCGGATATTGTAATATGTCAAAAAAACATCATAGTATATTAAGGGCATAATAAGGTATAAAAAATGAGAGTATGGTAAGGCCAAATCAAATGAAACAATACTGTAAGGAGCATGAACAAATGCCAAAAAACGCCATAGTTTATTAGTGATGTGCATGAAAAATGGTCAAAAAATCATCATAGTAATATTAAGTGCATAAAAAGGTAATAAATAAACGGGTGAACAGTATGGTAAGTCATCAAATGAAGGATAGATATTTGTAAAAGCAATAAATAAGTGCCCAAAAAACGTGCATATGTATAGTATGAGCATATTAAGAAGTGCCAAATAAGACGTATATGTATAGTGTATGGCATAAAATGGTTCAAAAAACATCGT
>NW_019174334.1:2332128-2340266 GCF_002260705.1 Seriola dumerili
GAATATGCCAATTAAAATCATAGTATATTAAGAAATAAAAGGTCATAAAAACATCATAGCATGGTAAGGCATCAAATGACGTAGTATATTAAGGCATGAATATGCCAATTAAAATCATAGTATATTAAGAAATAAAAGGTCATAAAAACATCATAGCATGGTAAGGCATCAAATGACGTAGTATATTAAGGCATGAATATGCCAATTAAAATCATAGTATATTAAGAAATAAAAGGTCATAAAAACATCATAGCATGGTAAGGCATCAAATGACGTAGTATATTAAGGCATGAATATGCCAATTAAAATCATAGTATATTAAGAAATAAAAGGTCATAAAAACATCATAGCATGGTAAGGCATCAAATGACGTAGTATATTAAGGCATGAATATGCCAATTAAAATCATAGTATATTAAGAAATAAAAGGTCATAAAAACATCATAGCATGGTAAGGCATCAAATGACGTAGTATATTAAGGCATGAATATGCCAATTAAAATCATAGTATATTAAGAAATAAAAGGTCATAAAAACATCATAGCATGGTAAGGCATCAAATGACGTAGTATATTAAGGCATGAATATGCCAATTAAAATCATAGTATATTAAGAAATAAAAGGTCATAAAAACATCATAGCATGGTAAGGCATCAAATGACGTAGTATATTAAGGCATGAATATGCCAATTAAAATCATAGTATATTAAGAAATAAAAGGTCATAAAAACATCATAGCATGGTAAGGCATCAAATGACGTAGTATATTAAGGCATGAATATGCCAATTAAAATCATAGTATATTAAGAAATAAAAGGTCATAAAAACATCATAGCATGGTAAGGCATCAAATGACGTAGTATATTAAGGCATGAATATGCCAATTAAAATCATAGTATATTAAGAAATAAAAGGTCATAAAAACATCATAGCATGGTAAGGCATCAAATGACGTAGTATATTAAGGCATGAATATGCCAATTAAAATCATAGTATATTAAGAAATAAAAGGTCATAAAAACATCATAGCATGGTAAGGCATCAAATGACGTAGTATATTAAGGCATGAATATGCCAATTAAAATCATAGTATATTAAGAAATAAAAGGTCATAAAAACATCATAGCATGGTAAGGCATCAAATGACGTAGTATATTAAGGCATGAATATGCCAATTAAAATCATAGTATATTAAGAAATAAAAGGTCATAAAAACATCATAGCATGGTAAGGCATCAAATGACGTAGTATATTAAGGCATGAATATGCCAATTAAAATCATAGTATATTAAGAAATAAAAGGTCATAAAAACATCATAGCATGGTAAGGCATCAAATGACGTAGTATATTAAGGCATGAATATGCCAATTAAAATCATAGTATATTAAGAAATAAAAGGTCATAAAAACATCATAGCATGGTAAGGCATCAAATGACGTAGTATATTAAGGCATGAATATGCCAATTAAAATCATAGTATATTAAGAAATAAAAGGTCATAAAAACATCATAGCATGGTAAGGCATCAAATGACGTAGTATATTAAGGCATGAATATGCCAATTAAAATCATAGTATATTAAGAAATAAAAGGTCATAAAAACATCATAGCATGGTAAGGCATCAAATGACGTAGTATATTAAGGCATGAATATGCCAATTAAAATCATAGTATATTAAGAAATAAAAGGTCATAAAAACATCATAGCATGGTAAGGCATCAAATGACGTAGTATATTAAGGCATGAATATGCCAATTAAAATCATAGTATATTAAGAAATAAAAGGTCATAAAAACATCATAGCATGGTAAGGCATCAAATGACGTAGTATATTAAGGCATGAATATGCCAATTAAAATCATAGTATATTAAGAAATAAAAGGTCATAAAAACATCATAGCATGGTAAGGCATCAAATGACGTAGTATATTAAGGCATGAATATGCCAATTAAAATCATAGTATATTAAGAAATAAAAGGTCATAAAAACATCATAGCATGGTAAGGCATCAAATGACGTAGTATATTAAGGCATGAATATGCCAATTAAAATCATAGTATATTAAGAAATAAAAGGTCATAAAAACATCATAGCATGGTAAGGCATCAAATGACGTAGTATATTAAGGCATGAATATGCCAATTAAAATCATAGTATATTAAGAAATAAAAGGTCATAAAAACATCATAGCATGGTAAGGCATCAAATGACGTAGTATATTAAGGCATGAATATGCCAATTAAAATCATAGTATATTAAGAAATAAAAGGTCATAAAAACATCATAGCATGGTAAGGCATCAAATGACGTAGTATATTAAGGCATGAATATGCCAATTAAAATCATAGTATATTAAGAAATAAAAGGTCATAAAAACATCATAGCATGGTAAGGCATCAAATGACGTAGTATATTAAGGCATGAATATGCCAATTAAAATCATAGTATATTAAGAAATAAAAGGTCATAAAAACATCATAGCATGGTAAGGCATCAAATGACGTAGTATATTAAGGCATGAATATGCCAATTAAAATCATAGTATATTAAGAAATAAAAGGTCATAAAAACATCATAGCATGGTAAGGCATCAAATGACGTAGTATATTAAGGCATGAATATGCCAATTAAAATCATAGTATATTAAGAAATAAAAGGTCATAAAAACATCATAGCATGGTAAGGCATCAAATGACGTAGTATATTAAGGCATGAATATGCAAATTAAAGTCATAGTATAGTATGGCATAAAAATGCCAAAAAACGTCATAGTATAGTATGGCATAAAATGACAAAAAAACATCACAGTATATTAAGGCTTAAAAGGTCATAAAAATATTCTAGTATGATAAGGAATAAAACAACAAAGAATAGTGAGGCATAAAAATGCCAAAAAACGTCATAGTATGGTAAGGCATCAAATGAAACAATATAGTAAAGCATAGAAATGCCAAAAAAACATCACAGTATATTAAGGTATAAAAGGTCATAAAATCATCATAGTATAGTATGGCATAAAATGCCAAAAAAACATCACAGTATATTAAGGTATAAAAGGTCATAAAATCATCATAGTATAGTATGGCATAAAATGCCAAAAAAACATCACAGTATATTAAGGTATAAAAGGTCATAAAATCATCATAGTATAGTATGGCATAAAATGCCAAAAAAACATCATAGTATAGTAAGGCATCAAATGAAACAATATTGTAAAGCATAGAAATGTCAAAAAAACATCATAGTATAGTATGGAATAAAAGGTCATAAAAATATCATAGTATGATAAGGAATATAACAACAAAGTATAGTGAGGCATAAAAATGCCAGAAAACATCATAGTATAGTATGGCATAAAATGTAAAAAAAACATCATAGTATATTAAGACATAAAAGGTCATAAAAACGTTATAGTATGGTAAGGCATCAAATGATGTATTATATTAAGGCATAAATATGCCAATCAAAGTCATAGTATAGTATGGCATAAAATGTCAAAAAACGTCATAGTATAGTATGGCATAAAAATGTAAAAAAAACATCATAGTATATTAACGCATAAAAGGTCATAAAAACGTGATAGTACGGCAAGGCATCAAATGAAATAATATTGTAAAGTATAAAAATGCCAAAAAACGTCATAGTATAGTATGGTATAAAATGACAAAAAACACCACAGTATATTAAGGCATAAAAGGTCATAAAAATATCCTAGTATGATAAGGAATAAATCAACAAAAAATAGTGAGGCATAAAAATTCCAAAAAAAATCATAGTATAGTATGGCATAAAATGTCAAAAAAACATCATAGTATATTAAGGCATAAAAGGTCATAAAAACATCATAGTATGGTAAGGCATCAAATGAAACAATATTGTAAAGCATAAAAATGCGAAAAAACGTCATAGTATGATATGGCATAAAAATGCCAAAAAACNTTAAATAGTCATTAAAAATGTCAAAGTATGGTAAGGAATAAAACAACATACTATAGTAATGCATAGAAATGCCAATAAACGTCATAGTATAGTATCGTATAAAACGTCAAAAAACATCATAGTACAGCAAGGCAAAAAAGTCACAAAAATGTCATAGCATAATAAGGCTTAAAATGTCATAAAAATATTATAGTAAGGCACAAAATGTCACAGTATAATAAGGTATAAAAGTAAAAAAAACGACATTGCAAAGTAAGGCATAAAAACGTCATACTATAGTGAGGCATGAAAACATCATAGTACAGGAAGGCACCAAAAAGTCACGGTATAGTAAGGCATTAATATGTCATAGTACAGTAAGGTACTAAAGAAAAAAAAATGACATCTTAAAGTAAAACATAAAAACGTCATAGTATAGTGAGGCATAAATATGTCATAGTATATTAAGGTATAAAAAGTCTCGAAAACATCTTAGCATAGTAAGGCATAAAAACGTCATAGCATAGTAAGGTATAAAAGTACAAAAAACAATATAGTATATAACGCATAAAAGGCATAAAAACATCATAGTATATTAAGACATAGAATAGTATAAGGTATGATTTGCTTTACATGCATATAACTTTGAATTTAGAATATAAGTTATGTGTGACTGTATATATGTGTAGGAGTCCAAGGTATTTAGGACATATCTGGGGGTCCTGGTTACATTGCTTGAGGTTTGTGTTTGCTTATATGGTTACAACTTATATGGTTATGTTTACTCCTGCCAGCAACCTGAATGCTAGCCTACAGAAGACAGAAACCAGTGTTAGCTTGCTAGTTAACGTTAGCTCACATGGGTACACAACATCAGTTGACATTTTTCTGTTGACGTTAGGTACCACTGTGATATTCTCACGATGTTAGCCTTCAGATAGCCCCCGCCCTTTCAATCAGTCAAATGCTAGCTGAGATGTAGCCTCTTTGAGGACACACTGGAATGATCTAATATGACTTCCCTCCAAACATAGTGTGAATGAGTTCATTCAAATATTCAAAGGGACAATTCTGTCCTCCTAAAATATTGGTTAGGGACATGCTTATTTCTCTATTAAATACACATCTAATTTTGACTCCTTTTATGTCAATGAAAACATATTGTTTATGTGTCAGTATTTTATTCCTGGCAGTGTGGTGAATACTAAAACAGTGTTCAATACCTTCCTGTTCAGTAATAAAGAATAAAATCAAACAGGTAACCTTAATATAAAAACAGTAAATATCAACATAACAGAATATTTTTGAGAATTTGTTTGCATTGAGGGGTATGGAACTTGGCTCACATATTTCTGGAACCATGGTTATAGTCCTGGTATTAACCTGGAGAGTCCACAATAAAAAGCATTTCTTTTTTCTCTCTGATGCATACTGAGGATATACTAAAGAGTTACATATTACAACTACCTTGCCACACCCAAAAGCTAAAATGTTTTTTTTTTATTGCAACAAAGCCAATGATGAAAATGTGTCTGCAATCATAAGGTGTGCAGATGTAGATTCAGTTTTTTATCCTGTGTATCATTTCAAGTTATGATGATATTGGTAAAAATCTCCCTCTCCACTTTCAGATTATCTTTCGAGAGGTTACAACACTGGCACGGTAAAGCACTAGCGTGGAATACTGATATGCACAATAAAATCCAATCTTATACAGAGATCACTCGTTGTCATCTCCTTTCCCAGAAGGCAGCTGGTTTTAACATCTGAATAAAAACAAATCTTACTAAAACAAACTGATTATGTCTGAATGAAACCTTCTAATACTGCAACCCAGCCCTGTAGCTTTATTGTGATTATATGTCACCATATGTATGCAGGTGTTTTCATGTATGTGAGAATGTGTGGGATACACTCCATCAGTTACTTTGATCCTCTGTAATTGGTTGACATGTTTAAAGGGCTTTAACTTCCCTCTTGGCCACAGAATGCATTCATTAGAATCTAATGGTATTAACCTGTCACCACAGGACTTTGTCACTTTGAAGGGCATTGCATTAACACGCATTAATTCCCTGGAGATTTATTCTAAACTTAACCCGAACCACTACATGACTAACCTTAACATGAACCTAAACTTAACCCTAATTTTAACCTACAACAGACTCTAAAAAGAACATTTGGGGAAAAACACTTAATTGCTTTCTTGCAGGAAGAATGATGACAAGATGAATACTACTCCGTATCTGTAAGATAAATACACTACATCTTACAGATATACAGTTTGCTTAGCTTATAGACTGGAAACAGGGGGATACAGCTAGTTTACATTATTTCTGTGTAACAAATGTCACCTAAAAAGCTCACTAATTAACACACTTGTTTGTTTAATCTGTACAAAATTACAATTTTGTGGTTTTATGTGGTAATGTGCATGATATGCTCTTGGCCAGAAGCAGCAAATTTCACATTTATAGCAGGGCTAGCTGTTCCCCGCTGTTACCAGTCTCTGTGCAAAGCTAAACTAACTGGCTGCTCTCTGTAGCAGCATATGACAGTGTTACTAATCTATTGATCTACCTAAATATCAAACTATTACTTTAAACCTGTGGATATTTTTGCCTCCACAACATTATGAATACAAGTGCAGACACACAAAAGACTGATGGAAGGGGAGATGCTGTCTCCTCAAGTTTGTTTGCTTCAGACAGGAGAAAGATCCAAACACATTCACTTTCACTGTTCAGCTGGTCCAGAACTTATTGTCACTATATCTTGAACATTCAAATTTTTCCGCAACTCATTTCCCACCATTGCTGGGTTTTGGTTCCCTCCTCACCCTTAACCCCTTTAACCCCAAAATGGCATCAGTTTAACAGTAAAGGCAGCTTATGCACAAATGACAGGGAGCAACAGAGAGGGGAGGATGATTATCGTGCTGCTTTGACATGTTGGTGGGAGGAAAAAAGTAGGAGGCATTGGTGGAAGGAAAGAGGGGCAGACTGAATGTCAGTCAAGGCGTGAAGCCACCCCTGTCTATAATCAACATCTTTATCCATCATCATTAGCCACTGCTAAACACTGCAGCTGCCTATCACATCTGTTCATCCACCCACAGAAATGCACCAAGCTTCCCTCATCCATTAAGACAAAGGGAGGAAGCAGGAGGAGACGTACTATATGTGCAGGAGCTGGAGTGGTGGCACTTTCAGTCAGCAACTTATTTTTACCCGATGTGTGTTCTTCCTCATCAGTCATATGTATTTAAAGCAGCAGGGATTTTGAAAGACACAGGATTCCGACCACGTCTGAGTTCTCCGACAATGAGCAGCCATCACTCAGGCAAGCATCCTCTTCCTTCTGAGACCTGCTGATAAACATGCAAACGCTGCATCGCATTCATCTGTTCCTTCCTCCGCTGTGTCATCCTCAACTAGCAGGGTAGCGAACATACTCAGCAGTGCAGCTGAACCCTCCCTCCACCTTTCACTCGTGGATGGACCCCTTCGTTTTTTGAACCTCCTCCCTTACTTAGACCTGTTTACACATGTTCCATCATGCATGCCATATAAATGCACACGGACAGAAAGAAGGTAAGCACCTGCTTGTGCTTGCACAGACATGCACACATCAGACTCATGCATGCCATGCAGCAAATAATATAATCCCCAAAGCCTGAGTATGTATCCATCCAGGCATATACGCATAAAGCTGAGCAGCACACAGACTGACAGTAAAGTATAGTACATACACATAAAAAGACGAGTGGAGTGTAGAGAACGGTAAACCCAATTAAAGTCATGGATTGCATTGTGTTTTATCTTGACATAAATATGCAGAGATATAACTGCTTTGAAACCATGTCTGTTTTGACTTTCTATCCATGAACAGGAGGGGTCTGAGAGTCATGTGTGTTTGGTGGCTGGTCAGTCTTTCCCTCCACCAGCTGGATCAGTGGCTCTCAAACCTTTTTGCCCTGATTCCCATAGGTATAAGAAAAAAAATCATAATGCCCTGATTTTAAATTTTTCATAGTTGTCATAGTGACAAAACAAGTCAAACTATATGCTATTTTATTAAGATAACACTATAACTTATTCGCACTTTTACACAAGTTATGTTGTGAAAATAATCAAATGGTCTTTGCTGGAGCAAAATAAATCTGACCAGATCTGAAACTACCATGAAAATCTATGCATTAAAATAAACCTGACCTT
>NW_019174334.1:2340352-2435711 GCF_002260705.1 Seriola dumerili
GGCATAAAAATGCCAAAAAACGTCATAGTATAGTATGGCATAAAATGTCAAAAAAACATCATAGTATATTAAGGCATAAAAGGTAATAAAAACGTGATAGTATGGTAAGGCATCAAATGACGTCGTAAATTAAGGCATAAGAAGGACAATTAAAGTTATAGTATACTATGGCATAAAACTGTCAGAAAACGTCATAGTATAGTATGGCATAAAATGTCAAAAAAACATCATAGTATATTAAGGCATAAAAGGTCATAAAAACGTCATAGTATGGTAAGGGATCAAATGAAATAATATTGTAAAGCATAGAAATGCCAAAAAACGTCATAGTATAGTATGGCACAAAATGTCAAAAAACGTCATAGTATAGTATGGCATAAAATGTCAAAAAAACGTCACAGTATATTAAGGCATAAAAGGTCATAAAAACATCATAGTATAGTAAGGCATCAAATGAAACAATATTGTAAAGCATAGAAATGTCAAAAAAACATCATAGTATAGTATGGAATAAAAGGTCATAAAAATATCATAGTATGATAAGGAATATAACAACAAAGTATAGTGAGGCATAAAAATGCCAGAAAACATCATAGTATAGTATGGCATAAAATGTAAAAAAAACATCATAGTATATTAAGACATAAAAGGTCATAAAAACGTTATAGTATGGTAAGGCATCAAATGATGTATTATATTAAGGCATAAATATGCCAATCAAAGTCATAGTATAGTATGGCATAAAATGTCAAAAAACGTCATAGTATAGTATGGCATAAAAATGTAAAAAAAATATCATAGTACAGCAAGGCAAAAAAGTCACAAAAATGTCATAGCATAATAAGGCTTAAAATGTCATAAAAATATTATAGTAAGGCACAAAATGTCACAGTATAATAAGGTATAAAAGTAAAAAAAACGACATTGCAAAGTAAGGCATAAAAACGTCATACTATAGTGAGGCATGAAAACATCATAGTACAGGAAGGCACCAAAAAGTCACGGTATAGTAAGGCATTAATATGTCATAGTACAGTAAGGTACTAAAGAAAAAAAAATGACATCTTAAAGTAAAACATAAAAACGTCATAGTATAGTGAGGCATAAATATGTCATAGTATATTAAGGTATAAAAAGTCTCGAAAACATCTTAGCATAGTAAGGCATAAAAACGTCATAGCATAGTAAGGTATAAAAGTACAAAAAACAATATAGTATATAACGCATAAAAGGCATAAAAACATCATAGTATATTAAGACATAGAATAGTATAAGGTATGATTTGCTTTACATGCATATAACTTTGAATTTAGAATATAAGTTATGTGTGACTGTATATATGTGTAGGAGTCCAAGGTATTTAGGACATATCTGGGGGTCCTGGTTACATTGCTTGAGGTTTGTGTTTGCTTATATGGTTACAACTTATATGGTTATGTTTACTCCTGCCAGCAACCTGAATGCTAGCCTACAGAAGACAGAAACCAGTGTTAGCTTGCTAGTTAACGTTAGCTCACATGGGTACACAACATCAGTTGACATTTTTCTGTTGACGTTAGGTACCACTGTGATATTCTCACGATGTTAGCCTTCAGATAGCCCCCGCCCTTTCAATCAGTCAAATGCTAGCTGAGATGTAGCCTCTTTGAGGACACACTGGAATGATCTAATATGACTTCCCTCCAAACATAGTGTGAATGAGTTCATTCAAATATTCAAAGGGACAATTCTGTCCTCCTAAAATATTGGTTAGGGACATGCTTATTTCTCTATTAAATACACATCTAATTTTGACTCCTTTTATGTAAATGAAAACATATTGTTTATGTGTCAGTATTTTATTCCTGGCAGTGTGGTGAATACTAAAACAGTGTTCAATACCTTCCTGTTCAGTAATAAAGAATAAAATCAAACAGGTAACCTTAATATAAAAACAGTAAATATCAACATAACAGAATATTTTTGAGAATTTGTTTGCATTGAGGGGTATGGAACTTGGCTCACATATTTCTGGAACCATGGTTATAGTCCTGGTATTAACCTGGAGAGTCCACAATAAAAAGCATTTCTTTTTTCTCTCTGATGCATACTGAGGATATACTAAAGAGTTACATATTACAACTACCTTGCCACACCCAAAAGCTAAAATGTTTTTTTTTTATTGCAACAAAGCCAATGATGAAAATGTGTCTGCAATCATAAGGTGTGCAGATGTAGATTCAGTTTTTTATCCTGTGTATCATTTCAAGTTATGATGATATTGGTAAAAATCTCCCTCTCCACTTTCAGATTATCTTTCGAGAGGTTACAACACTGGCACGGTAAAGCACTAGCGTGGAATACTGATATGCACAATAAAATCCAATCTTATACAGAGATCACTCGTTGTCATCTCCTTTCCCAGAAGGCAGCTGGTTTTAACATCTGAATAAAAACAAATCTTACTAAAACAAACTGATTATGTCTGAATGAAACCTTCTAATACTGCAACCCAGCCCTGTAGCTTTATTGTGATTATATGTCACCATATGTATGCAGGTGTTTTCATGTATGTGAGAATGTGTGGGATACACTCCATCAGTTACTTTGATCCTCTGTAATTGGTTGACATGTTTAAAGGGCTTTAACTTCCCTCTTGGCCACAGAATGCATTCATTAGAATCTAATGGTATTAACCTGTCACCACAGGACTTTGTCACTTTGAAGGGCATTGCATTAACACGCATTAATTCCCTGGAGATTTATTCTAAACTTAACCCGAACCACTACATGACTAACCTTAACATGAACCTAAACTTAACCCTAATTTTAACCTACAACAGACTCTAAAAAGAACATTTGGGGAAAAACACTTAATTGCTTTCTTGCAGGAAGAATGATGACAAGATGAATACTACTCCGTATCTGTAAGATAAATACACTACATCTTACAGATATACAGTTTGCTTAGCTTATAGACTGGAAACAGGGGGATACAGCTAGTTTACATTATTTCTGTGTAACAAATGTCACCTAAAAAGCTCACTAATTAACACACTTGTTTGTTTAATCTGTACAAAATTACAATTTTGTGGTTTTATGTGGTAATGTGCATGATATGCTCTTGGCCAGAAGCAGCAAATTTCACATTTATAGCAGGGCTAGCTGTTCCCCGCTGTTACCAGTCTCTGTGCAAAGCTAAACTAACTGGCTGCTCTCTGTAGCAGCATATGACAGTGTTACTAATCTATTGATCTACCTAAATATCAAACTATTACTTTAAACCTGTGGATATTTTTGCCTCCACAACATTATGAATACAAGTGCAGACACACAAAAGACTGATGGAAGGGGAGATGCTGTCTCCTCAAGTTTGTTTGCTTCAGACAGGAGAAAGATCCAAACACATTCACTTTCACTGTTCAGCTGGTCCAGAACTTATTGTCACTATATCTTGAACATTCAAATTTTTCCGCAACTCATTTCCCACCATTGCTGGGTTTTGGTTCCCTCCTCACCCTTAACCCCTTTAACCCCAAAATGGCATCAGTTTAACAGTAAAGGCAGCTTATGCACAAATGACAGGGAGCAACAGAGAGGGGAGGATGATTATCGTGCTGCTTTGACATGTTGGTGGGAGGAAAAAAGTAGGAGGCATTGGTGGAAGGAAAGAGGGGCAGACTGAATGTCAGTCAAGGCGTGAAGCCACCCCTGTCTATAATCAACATCTTTATCCATCATCATTAGCCACTGCTAAACACTGCAGCTGCCTATCACATCTGTTCATCCACCCACAGAAATGCACCAAGCTTCCCTCATCCATTAAGACAAAGGGAGGAAGCAGGAGGAGACGTACTATATGTGCAGGAGCTGGAGTGGTGGCACTTTCAGTCAGCAACTTATTTTTACCCGATGTGTGTTCTTCCTCATCAGTCATATGTATTTAAAGCAGCAGGGATTTTGAAAGACACAGGATTCCGACCACGTCTGAGTTCTCCGACAATGAGCAGCCATCACTCAGGCAAGCATCCTCTTCCTTCTGAGACCTGCTGATAAACATGCAAACGCTGCATCGCATTCATCTGTTCCTTCCTCCGCTGTGTCATCCTCAACTAGCAGGGTAGCGAACATACTCAGCAGTGCAGCTGAACCCTCCCTCCACCTTTCACTCGTGGATGGACCCCTTCGTTTTTTGAACCTCCTCCCTTACTTAGACCTGTTTACACATGTTCCATCATGCATGCCATATAAATGCACACGGACAGAAAGAAGGTAAGCACCTGCTTGTGCTTGCACAGACATGCACACATCAGACTCATGCATGCCATGCAGCAAATAATATAATCCCCAAAGCCTGAGTATGTATCCATCCAGGCATATACGCATAAAGCTGAGCAGCACACAGACTGACAGTAAAGTATAGTACATACACATAAAAAGACGAGTGGAGTGTAGAGAACGGTAAACCCAATTAAAGTCATGGATTGCATTGTGTTTTATCTTGACATAAATATGCAGAGATATAACTGCTTTGAAACCATGTCTGTTTTGACTTTCTATCCATGAACAGGAGGGGTCTGAGAGTCATGTGTGTTTGGTGGCTGGTCAGTCTTTCCCTCCACCAGCTGGATCAGTGGCTCTCAAACCTTTTTGCCCTGATTCCCATAGGTATAAGAAAAAAAATCATAATGCCCTGATTTTAAATTTTTCATAGTTGTCATAGTGACAAAACAAGTCAAACTGTATGCTATTTTATTAAGATAACACTATAACTTATTCGCACTTTTACACAAGTTATGTTGTGAAAATAATCAAATGGTCTTTGCTGGAGCAAAATAAATCTGACCAGATCTGAAACTACCATGAAAATCTATGCATTAAAATAAACCTGACCTTGATCTTAAAACTACCATAAACATACTAAGGATTAAGCCATATTAGCTTGATAGGAGCAATGAAACATAAGATTTTATGTGCTTTAAACTAGATCATTAGCTTTCAATCTACAGTAACTCAGTGTAGGAGTTATTCTTAAAAAGAAGACTTCAAAGAGAGATCAAAAGGGAAATTCTTTACATTTGATGGCATGGCTCTTCACCATGAGGCTGTAATACTCACAGAGCTTCACACTAAAGCCCTCAGGTCCCCAGAGACCATAACCTTGAGGGTTATGCAGCTCCATGGAGGGGTTCCAACATAGCCAGGAGGACTGTAGCGATAAAGGACTTTGAACCAAAAGACTGAACCTGAACCTGAACCTGATAGTGTTGAGTTCTGTGTTCCTGCACGTGTGTGTCTGACATACATCCGGACATTTTTTTTTTTAACATAATATGCTTTATTTTACAGATCTGCCATTTTCTGTTGAGGTTTCCTCGAAGGAAACCCACATTAATTAATTAGTGACTTATTATCCTAAACTTCACTCTACATATTCTATATGTTGAAATGTATGCTTACCTGTGGGTGAACTGCACATATTGGCATGTTCATCTTATCTGCTATGCACTGACTCTCTAGGATATGAAAGCAATCAACTGGAATTAATCAGAAGTGTACCCGTGATTAAGTGTACCCGTTTTCCTGTAACTGTAACAAAATGATAGAACTCCTTCCAGAAAACTTCTTGGAATTAATAGTGAATTATACTGAAAATACTGACCTGTAAAAAAAAAAAGAAAAAAAAAGAAGTGTTACTGTTCTTTTATTTTATAGAATCAAGTCTTTTTTTTCATGATAAAAGTGAAGAGATCTGCCACATTCAGCCAGTCATTTCTTGAACATTCAACTTGGAAACTTGCTGAAATATTCTCGGCACAGTCAGTATATAAACCTCATCCACACAATTTTAGACACTCATTGAGCTCTCATTGAGGTTTCATTGCCTTCAGGCCAAAATGTAAACTTAGCACGCAAGATGTCTTTAAATGTAAAAACAAATAGCCATGAAATTGGATGAACACATGCATTCTCCCAACAGGATAAACTTTTCTTTTTTTGACCCTTTAACCTTTCCTCTGGCAGCATCTAAAGAGAAATGTAACATTTTTAGACCTTGCTGCTTCTAAAGATGAACAGGGATTTCATTAGTATGTTTGATCCATTGAGCTGCTTCATATTGTCGGATGCATTGAACGCTGCAGCCCCCGGGGGTTCACAGAGGGGCCCCAGGGCTTTGGGTCGTTAGTTTTGTATGCAGTTGATTTACAGCAAGAGGTGAATGAGTAGTTTTCATTATTGTCTCTGAATGACTGAATGTAATCTAGAGGCACATGTGCTCAGCTGTGCAGTATTTACACCATAAAAGGCATCTTTAATTAAATTAATTGATATTCAAATTCAATTAAAGAACAGAAGAAAACAAACACCTCATCCTATCACCATGGAATCTGAACTTCATTTTGGTTTATAACCTGATTACGCCTGCGTAAATATGCATTTATCTAGGTCTCTACATTGTATTAAATATTGATTTCTGCTGCATGAGGACAGAGAGAAGACTAATAAACTAATCCTATGGTGTATCGACGTTTGCTTTGTGATGATCATGTACTGGAGGTTCCTCTCACATCACAATGTGCATCCATAAATAAAGGCAACCACATACACACACATACACACACCTGGTGCGTCAGCGCCACAAGTAGTCTCAGCGGAACGAGGCAGAGTCGACGCAATGGCACAGAGTGTCAGGGGAGCAGGTGTTTATGCCTCTCAGAGAAATAAGAGAGCTTGAGAAGTAGGCTGAGAAAGGCCCATCCTCTCTGTCCTTACCTCCCCTCCGGCAGCTATCAGGATGCGCCCCCCCCCCCCATCCTTACAGTCTATTATATCTGTTCTTTAATTCCATTTTTTCCATTTTGGCTTTATCTCATTCTGTGTTTTTGTCTTCACATTGATCCTCCTTCTGTGTCACTGTTGCTTCCCTTTCTCTCTAAATCTCCCAATATCCTGTTGACTCAGCTTGGATCCTCTTGTGTTCCTCTCAGAAAACCCACTAACACTTGTATTCTCTAGTGTCTGATGGTATCTTTGATCACAAACAACAATCCGACATACACATGTACACTCGAGCTGTGTATTTTTGTGTATAGATAGATGATTGCAACGCTGGAAAACATTTCATCTTCTTTTTTTTTTTTTATTATTTACAACACACTGCAGTAAATGCTCCCTCCATAACAGACCGGCCCACTACATGGTTTACAATCCTGCTTGATTTGTTAAGATCACAAAGCTCCTGCTTTCATCAGCGCATTAGAAGAGCCGGCAGGCAGCTCTAAATCACGAGGAAGTTTGCCATTAAACAGACAGTCCCTTTAAAAAACACAGAATAATTTCCAATGTGCATTACATCAAAATCTCACATTTCTTTTTAAATTCTAATTAATCCACATGGCACACAATGCCTCCACATCAATATATATGACAATCAAAATGATGTGACTCTTGGCAGGGACCAATACGATCCTTCAAGCTCAATTCAAGTGAATGGCCTTGAATTTTGATTTGTGCATGCACAGGTGAATAACCGATAGTGATGATGAAGAGGGAGGGGGTGAGTGGAAGAGGTGAGAAACATCAGTTAATCCACACAGTGCGTTGGCAGAGAGCCTCAGGACGAGGTGGCTTGCAGGTTTAGGATCAATTCATCAGCCTTAAAGCTTGATCGTGGTTGCCAAACTTACATCGACCGGAAAGTCCTGAACTGAGGAACTGTGCCAATGAGCAGTACACATACTGTACAAGACATATCCACAAGAAAGTCCAACACCTTGTGCTATCAATAAGACCGTATGCATGTGAAAATTTAAGTCTTATTTGATGAGTAATACTGTTCAAATGAAGTCCCAGCCCTGTTGAGAAACAAAGGTTTGAATCTTTGTTGGAGTCAGAAAAGTAAAAATCCTCCTGTTTGCATTTATTGCACGACACAGTGTCGGTTCATTTCCATGTTTCACCTCACTGCTACTGTATAACCGCTTTAGGATACAAAGCAGATTTGCTTCCCTCAACCATGACCAGAGTATATCTGTGGTCACTGTTTACTAAATGCACCATGCCTGAGTTGTAGCGTGAGTCCTCAGCCTCATTTCCATTTTAATTTCCTGGCGCGCCTCCTTCCTCAGCAGCTGAGGATCTTGATGAAGGCCCGCCTGAACTCGATGTTGAAGGTGGTGTAGATAATAGGATTGAGGGCACTGTTGACATACCCCAGCCAGGTGAAAGCACTGTAAAGTGCAGGAGGCACGTAGCATGTCCTGCAGTGGGTGTTCAGAATGTGAGTCACAAAGAAAGGCAGCCAGCAGATGAGAAACACCCCTGGAGCAGCCAGAGAGCAGAGAGGTATGGAGAAAGGACGGCAAGGGAATCGAGGGTGCAAATGGAGCAGAGTGTTGGACAAAGTAGAGACAGAAAAAAAGAAAGCAGGTAAAGCAAAATAATTGTAGCCAGAGAAAACATGAATGTGAAATGAGGGGAAATGTGTTTATAATGTAAATTTGAGGGGGAGGAAGTGTTGAATAGTTTGGAGAAGATGGTTAAAAGGAGAGAGAGAGAGAGAGAGAGAGAGAGAGAGAGAGAGAATAAAAAAAGAGAATTCATGTTAATCACTGCAATTGTTAAATCATAGCTTAGCAAGGCAAGGCCAGTAGTAACAATAGTATGAGTTTGGATAGTGTAGTCTTTTTTTAGACTTTCCCAAACCAAAAAAATAAATAAAATTTGAAGGAATAGATAAAAATTTACATTTGTCTGCTCGAACATAAATTGAAAACATAAGCATTGGCTGATTAACTACAGTGGCATGTTGTCACCTACCAAGAGCTAGATAATAATAATGTAATTGGTGAAGTATATTAATCATTATGTGGGGTTACAGGTGATGTTAGAAAATTCCTCATTCAAGACTGACACTCATGTGGGAACCCAAATGCAACTAAATCAGAGTTTAGAATAACAACACAAGAGCAAAATTTTGTGGATTATGTAACGTACTTGTTTGCTCTAATGTAAGCTGCAAATGTTAGCATGCTTGGATAACTAGCTTTCTACCAACAGTAATAACCAACCTCTTCTGAAGCCAAGATTAGATAAACACATTAATCATTGTGTGGGGTTAGAAGTGATGTAAGAAAAATCTGTGTGCAGGCATACATCCACTTACTATCATGTACTATAATATTAAGTCAAAACTGGTTACAAGAACAAAGGTACTTTATTAGGACCACTTAGCTTTAGCCTTTTTGCATTATATCTTGTCTCAAGCCATCACGTTCATGTTTGTGACTGTTAAAAATCATTGTCGTTTGAAAATAAATCAGATGGAAACATTAAAAAGTCAGCTGAAGATGAGGTTTCCAAATCACTGAGTTAGCATTATCTAATTAGCTAAAACTAGCTTACCACAGCTGATAGAATCAGCCACAAATAATTGAGATTTTAGCTAACAAAATTGACAGACACCTGCTATAAATGAGAAGCCTGCTTTTGTTTACTTACATGTACAATTGAAAAGCTTCTATTTCAAGAATTATAATGAATAATGGGTCACCGTTATCTATGTTTTCTCAATATTCGTGCCATATAAGAAAAGCTTCACATGTATAATCAATGGGCATAGCAAAGTGTCACTTAAAATATTTTTGGTTCCCCATTATTTTGTGTGGCATTCATATGCAAGGTATAGTTTATTATGTACAAACGGCTTTAAATGCTGTAACTCTTAAATTCAAGGACTTTTTTTCCACACAACATCGCAGGAAAGCAGAGGTCAGATGGCTGAAAAGCAGCTGGGAAGTGGGCTGGACTGCAATCATCCTCTGTGTGTGCGCCACTGTTTTCACTGACACCAGTGTAATGTAATCAGACACCTCTGATTAAATTTTTTTCAGTGGGATCTATGCTGTGCCAGAGCTAACTGGACCAGGCTTTTAGCATCCTGGCTGATAATTGGAGCGTGTGGAACCTGTGTCAGGAGCTACAGCGTGTGTTTGGGCACACACTGAGAGTCTGAAGCCAGCCAGACTTTTCTGACATTTTCACCCTCATTTATTGTGGTTCTGCCAAATATACAACAAATGCACGCACCAACCCGGTCAGGCGAGAGCAGGGCATGTAACTGGGTATATATGGCATGGACTCTTATACATTACATCTATGAAATTGCCTGTATTAAGTGTTACCATGACATTTACAATTTCATTTCCTCAGGTTATTTCACTTAAGACAGTCTCTACTCACCGAGCACAATGGCCAGCATCTGAGTGGCCTTTTTCTCCCGTGCGTGCATGCTCCTGAATCGTTGATTGGTGGTGATATGAGAGTGAGGCAACGGCCGCAGTGACGTGTGTGTTCGTCCATTGGACAGATCCTTCACCTCGCAGCTCATCCTGATAGGAGGCAGCTCCTTCTCGTTGTTCTCCTCCACCTCCTCCTCTTCCCCTCGCTCCTGCTCCAGATCCAGCTCTGTGCGGCCGCAGGAGGCGTGGCTGATGCTGCAGTAGTTCTGTGTGTCCACTGGGGGCAGCATCGAGTTCTCAACCGGTCCTGTCTTTGGGCGTTTGCGCCACAGGCATCGTGAGAGCAGGTTGGGCTTGGAGTGACCTGAGGGCTCTACGCTCTGCTGGAGAAGCGGTGCATGATTATCAGGAATTTGAACAGCGAGAGCGATGCCTTACAACTGCACATGCTTCATGCACAGGCCTACTAACTGTAATGACATGAGTGTTATTGTAATGTCATTCCATCAATGCTGCACAAATCAGTGTTTTTTTGATAAACAATAAAGTGGTCTGTTGTAGTGACAAACTGGCTTCAGATTGATCAAACAACTATTCCACACCCATCAGCTCTGCAGAGTGCTCTAGCATCTTTTAGCGTGTTCCTTAGGTTTTCTGGCCTGCAGCTTTAATATTTGGTTCATCTCACCGCTCTCATCAACCTCATTTCCAGCTGCAACAGACAGAACATTTTAGTGAAAAAAAAGTTCTGATAAACCTACCAGCAGCAAATGGCGGACAAAGTTAGCAGCTAGCTGGTTTATATACTGGAGCAATTAGCTGCTAAAGAACTAGAACTTTTCCTCTGGAGTTGGTAAAGACCAACAAAGCAGTTATTAAAGCTTTAAAGTTTGAATATAGGTATCCACAGTATATTTCTCTACCTTCCTTATTGTCTTAAACTTCTTCTCCGGTGTAATATCTATTGAAAGATTAATTTTCCTCTGCTTTAACCTCATGTGGGAAATATTTGGAAGACAAGTGGTATTCAACTAAGTGGTAGATAAAAACTTGGAAGATATGGCCAATACATCTCAGAGGTGCAGTTCAGACAGATCCTTCCTCCATCCAAGTTTTTACATGACAGCTGCAGTTACTCAGCGCACATCCAAAAATGTGATTTTAATATCTGTGGACACTTTCTAAACTACTCTAAAAGAAATTCTGCAACTACAGCTCAAATGAGCCTTCTCCCTTTGGGGTAGTAAGAAGAGTCATTAACTAATTTTAAGGATTGCGCAATGTGTATTTCCAGTATGGCCACAAACATGAATTTTCATTTTCATAATCTTCTCTTACTCACACACTCTTCTCATCACACATTTTCCTCGGGGAAAAAATTGGATTGTTACTCTCTCCGCCTTAGTCTGTGGATTATGCAGGTGCTGCAGCGCATCAGGCTTTTGCTCAGCTGACGAGTGGCCAGGTGACACAAGGCAACGATCCACGATTCAGAATCACGATTTTTTGGTTCCCCCGAAAGACCCCCGGGCTGCGACCACACAGCGTAACGAGGAACTCAAGTGTGCATGAACATACGCACAGACAGACCCACGTGAAAAGCTAAAAACAGAACTGCTTTACTTCCCACCATGTCACAATACGCCAACACACTCAGTATGAGAGTTAGTCAGAAATTAAGCTGCAGTGCATTCAACAAAAAAATCTATTGAAGAATTTCTAATTAGACATAATACCTACCACATTAATCCTTATTGGTGACAGGTCTTGTTTCGCCTTGGGAGTCTCTTCTTGTAGACAGGTCTCCTAGGGGATAGGAGCGCAGTTCAAGATCATCCTCACACCCTATAGCCCATCAGTCTACAGGTAGCAGATCTTTGTACCATTTACTTTGAAACACATTGCATCATCTCATTCATCTCACTGAGTGGCCATGTCTGCTATGTTTCTAGTCACTCTTACTCCTGAGCCAAACACTGTGCGACTCAATCAAAACACACCATGAAATAGAGATAGTCAGCTTTGAAACACACACAACTAGTCCGTCCTCATATCAAATGTTCCTTCAGTATGTTATTTCAAAACACTCTTCTATTATAACTCTCTCAGCCAGAACTCCTCCAGGACTTGGATCTTACAATGGGTGTCTCCATTCATGGATGAGATCCCAAACTGAGGCTCAACCACAACCAATTACACGTAACCTGCTGTTAAAATAGAGGACTGTGAATTTGTGTGCAATGATGGGCAAAAAAAAAATGGAATGAATCCAACCACATAACACAGGAAACTCCTGGATGATCTAATTGTGTCTTTTTATACACCATATTTTAAAAATAGGGTAGGAACAGATGCACAGAACATGACTTGATGTCTCCTTGCCCGTGGTTATCAAGATATCAAGATAACGCCATCATTTATATGATAGAATCAACTGGGACGAATATTAGAGTGATGAATGTGATCAAAGAACTGACAGCTGGTTTAGAAAAAAAAATAAAAATCTGATTTGCACTGTAATGAGATATCCACCATTTAAAGAGGAGTGTCACCCTTGCCACAAAATCACTGATAGTAAAAGAAAAAAGAAAAAAGAGATGACATCGCTTTTAAGGACTAAAATATTGCCTAGAGGCTCGGTTCTCAAAATAAACACAAAACACTTAACGGTCTATTTATATCTATTTAGAAAGCATCTTAAAAATAAATACGTTTTCTTTGGCGGTGTTGATTTTACACATTTTGTGGGGAATACACTTATTTTTGCTTGTTTTTAGCCATGCTACAGCCATGCTTTAGCCTGAGCTGTAATTTGTTTCTAGTGCAAATGGTAACATGCTATGATGCTCTGTTTGGAACTGCACACTCGATGAGCGCTGCATAGTACTGCCATCAAGTTTAGGATTACTGGACCCCAATGCAGACACAAAGGCTGGCTGGTTGAGTCTGAAGATTTATTCAACAAAAGAAAAACACAAAAGACTTACTTCAAAGGTAAAAAAAAAAAATGGAGATCAGGCAGGAACACAACAACTCTGAAAAATCCAAACTTAGGTAATCCAAATTAGAGGAAAACTAAGGCACAGAACGGGAGCATGAGGAGACAGGGGAAACACAGCAGGAACAAACAGATGAACTGACAAAGACTGAGGGAAAGATTTAACAACACAAGGGAGGCGAGGGTAATTAAATACAGGTGAAACACTGGGCAGGGCAGATAATCACAAAGGAGGAAAAACTAAAAAGTGGACACACAAAGTAAGTTATTTCAAAATAAAACAGAAAAAAAAACAAAAGTCCAAAGTGATATTACAGCATAATGACAGCTACCTACTAAATAAACGGTTAAGTATGTCACCAAGCTGACTGTTCACACTTAAGTATACAGCCAGTATCCCAGAATGCATTTCCCACCAACCAGCAGCGACAGCACTGACTGGTGAGGATTTTAAAGCAGGCTAAAAGCTGTTGTAATTTACACTCATAGGACTGTTAATATGTCACATTATAGAACATTTGTTCAGGTGAGAATGTAGATTTCCAATGTGTGGTCAATTTGTCTAACTAATCGTAAATCTGCTGCCACATTTACGGAGATTTGGATAGAGCTACTAGCTGGGTTTACTGTCCCTCTGTCTGTACCTGTGTCCAGTTAGCTAAATTCTTGCTAATTTAGCATACATCCTTGCATTTATTGTATACACATAATTTTGACATCAAATGAATAGTAGGCTACACTAGTAGGTGGTTCTGAAGACAGCATAAGATGGGGAACATGGTAAACTTTATCTGCTAAACATCACTCTGTTAGCATGCTGACATTGGCATTTAGCAGCACTGCAGTGCCTCCATACACAGTCAGAGCTGCCAGCTTGGCCGTAGACTGAGCAGAAATATATAAATATTCTATACTGTTCTGCCTTTTATCTCCCTGTCTCTCCCACTTCATTTTGCTTGCTTTTATACATGCTAATAACAATCCCATTAGCCTCAGCTGTAGTGCCAATTAGAGAATGTTAGCATGTTAACATGCTAAATTAAAATGGGGAACATTGCAAACGTCCATGCTAAACATCAGCTTGTTAGCATTGCCATTATAAGTATTTTAGCTGGCTGATGTTAGCATTATCATACACATCACACTTCTTTCTACCTGAAATTTCTATCTAAAAAGATGATTTAGTGTTGTATAGATTAGCTCAAAGATAGAGGCCACCTCGGGACACAATGAAGAAATTTACTATTTTTAACCTGACAAGCCACTTTAATTAAGAACAGCTTCAGTTTTACACTGACAGCTGTGTCAGCTACTTATAAACCGAGTCGTACATTTACATTTTATCTTTGACCCGTGTTCATCTGAAAGGACTATTGCACTCAGCCCAATTTGATAGAGTAGCCTCACTCAAAATCACATGGCTTTTCTCTCCCGTTAAAGCAAACTAATGTTCCTGAGATTCTTCTGACGTCTCATCTGAACCCTGGTCCTGCAAGTGAGTTATTGAAATCCATGCATATGAAAATAAACAGCTTTTACTGACTGCAGTGCTCTTGTCTATCACTGTGATTACACGTCATTTTTCTTCTATGATGGAACTGGTTATGAAGCATTAGGGGAGGTTTTGGTATGTGTACACACTGTGAATCTAACAGAAAAGGGCCAATATAAGGGTGAATTGTAATTTGCAAGTCATTACAAGTGTGCATAGTGTGGGTGAATGTGAATGAGGGAGAGACAAGAAATTTAAAGTTGTATTAAGTAAAAACCTTGTCTCTATAAAGAGGCACATCAGGAGCAAAAAAAACCTAAAAGTTATTCTGAGCTTGATTACTGAATTTTTTAACTACAATCAGATCTAAGGGGTTTATAATGGTTTATAATGGTATTTTTCTCAGTTTGTTTACCACCATCCACTGTAATAATTCACATGTCACTGTCTAATAAACACAGTTGTCCCTAAGGACAAAGCACATACAAGAGTGAAAGCACAAACAAGGGAAATGTGCTACAAATGAAATTGCTACATCAGAAGTGCTCTGTGAGACCAGGGGAGTGATGGGCTTGATTTGGATAAGCAGAAACGTACAGATCTAAACAGATTTTTTGGGATAAAAAAATCAAATTGAAAGTGAGCGTAGCAACAGATACACCTGTTATCTGTAATATATATATAAACAATAAAGCACACTGCCTCTGATCATTTTCGTTTATATATATATATATATGTTTTCTCTATTAAAATGTGGACACATACAGTATGTGTGCATGTTAGAACCCCAAAGTCCAAAGAGGCAGCACCAAAAATACATTTATTATATATTTAGCTTTACCTTCAGACGGACTGGCAGCAACTAATTCAACTCTGCAATCAAATTTTTTCTTCCAAATGGAATTATAACATATTTCAAAACGCTACAAACGTCAGAGCCACTTGGCAAATTAACCAAAGCGCTTGCTGAGATACGACTGTTCTCCCCAGGATAATTCTTCTTGGATGTGTTTTCCTATTTGTATGTGTTTTTGTTGCATTTTTTTTGCTTTGATGGGTTTCCTATAATGTCTGTGCTTTCACTCTTCTATGTGCTTTGGTTTTTGTATTTGGAGCGTGATTCCCATAATGATAATGAACCATAAAGTGAGTGGTTATAAATGTTAATAGGTCATTAATAATGAGTCAAGCCTAATTACCGTCATACCATAAATAAAATTAGAAGGGCAGAGAATTAAGATAATCGTCTCACCACAGATGGCGGGGTCGAGCCTGGCTGGATCTTTCCGCTGGCCTGGCTGAAGGCGATCCTCTTCCGCCTCATCCTGAGGAAGATGTAGATGCGGATGTAGACCAGCAGAGTGACAATAAAAGGCAGGTAGAAGGACACCACTGAAGAGTAGATCACAAAGTCGGGGTTGGAGATGGAGCACACCATGGGGTCATCTAAAATAAAAGCAAAAAATATCATTATGCAAAACACGACTTCAGGTGTAATTTCCAGCCAACCTCTGACCCTGGTGCGTGCGCTCCATCTTGAAAATGACATCGATGGCTTGTCCTCGTTCACATTATGCGTACATATTGATCTATACAGTACTGCACATAGACACTAACAGCCATGACTGTGAGATGGAGGTATGACTGATTTGACAATAATTGCCCCATACATTCAGGATAAGAGACCATTTGACACAATAATACTAGTGTATAGACCAATTTTTCAATCAGAATTCCGGAGGTAAATATCCATCAGGTGAGCTAATAGTGCTGTGAATTGATGTGACACAGGGTCTGACCGCAGCTGTACAACAGGTGAGTGGCATGAACAAAATGTAGGCATTTGCCTCCCCCTGGATGTTGCCCTGGATCAATATCACACACCTCAATACACAGAGAGATGGGAACAAAGACAGACACATATATCCTAGTCACTCAAACAACATTTGTATTTTCAAGCTGCTCTCTCTCTCAATCCATTAGTTTTAAAGGAAGGTAAAAAATTCTGGGCATAATATGACTCCATTGATCCCTCCTTGGTATGCTGACGCCTGGTTGCATACTGACAAAACAGTGGGATTCCTGCGATCACCAGCCACTGTTTTCCTGTGATTGTAAGTGGACTAAACCACACGCCTGTATCTCAGTGAACAGCTTTACATTGTGTCTGACTAATGCTCTTAATTGTGTGCACAAGCAGTCATGCATCTGTGCTGCTGGCTACCGAAATTAAAATAGCTACTGGTAACATCTCTCGTATTTCTCTGTCCATTTGTTTTGTTTTTTGGGTTTTTTTTTTTTGTTTAGTTGTGGATTATTCTTGTTCCCATGTCACAATAGCCAAATACAGAAGACGTGTCAGCGCAGCAAAATTTCAGTTATGCAGAGCATGAATAATCCCTAAAACATCTTTCAGAAGATGACACCCTCTCTCCACCCACAGCCGCCTCATTTAATCAGAATTCAATGCATGCAATATTTAAAAATGAAAATGAGGAAGACATTTTTCCTCTAACAGGAAAGATGTCTCACTTGTGACACTGCTGCTGTGACTTCTACTCCTTCCACTTTCACATACAATATTTCAAAATTTCTATTTAATTTTCTATAGAATCACAAACTGGGGAGGTGCCCAGAGCAAATTTAGGAAAGGTGAGGACACCCAAAAGATTTTACTTAACCACAAGGAAACTGTAATGCACCAAACATCATAGATAAACGATATATTATAAGAGTCCAAGAGCATCTGATGGTGCATTTTCCTTTCATAAGGGGATTCCATCAATTCATCATTATACTTCAATAAAGTTTGGGGATTTACAATGGATAGACGCTGTTGAAATTGCTGAGTTGAAGCCTAACTTTCAGTCTCTAGTATGGGATAAGCTCTAAGAACACCAGATCTCTACAGCTCAATAATGTCTTTAATTAGGCGGCAGATTTGGAGAAACCAGAAAACATCATTACTCCAACGTGGTTAGTGCATGATGTCCCCCACTGCTAGGCATTTAAGTGTTACCAAGTGAACCCACATGCAAACAAATTATGCATAGATCCTTTTCAAATTAGCTGAATTGGTCGTATTAGTATTAATATTAATCTAATTGGGCGTGTAACTGCCAGAAATGGTGCTTTGCAGCCCATGTTTCCAGTGGGTAGTTGACAAATAGCAGAAATAGTAAAAGTAGAAATTCCCAATATCTCCGACTCCTAATTACAAGTCGGATGCTCACATGAACGGTTCCTCCTGCTCGGCTGCTCTTAATAAGGTCTGAATGATATTACGCAAATGTTGCATTAGTCTGACTGCTTAAAAGCTCCCATCTTTTAAACTCAACATGCCCAGTCTGTAACACAGGCTGTTTAAAATTTGAAGTCTCAGACCCGAGCTGAGATAACCCCGATATATAATCTTCAGTGGTTATTTTCTCATTCTCAGACAAAACCTCAAGACGGATCCACAGAATACATTATACAACATTTTCACAGGCTGAGTAGTGCTGCCCATGCCAAGAAAATTTATTCTGACATACTAGATTGGTGGAGTTCACCTTTAAATCCCATTTCAGGTTGTATTTCATGTCCTACCGCTGACCCTAAATGACAGGTAGAATGAATTTTGACCCTGGATTTCAGAATAACACAGTGCCTTCGTGCCTGCATGACTTCACTAGAATACATCTGGACTGGGAGATGAAGTCCAAATGCTGTTGAGCTGACCTGTGGTGTTGAAGCCAAATAGCAGGGGACAGGAGACAGCGAAGGCCAGGACCCACACGGTGGCAATCATCGCAAAAACTCTCTTCCTGGAGCGATGGGTGGTGTTGTACAAGACGGGCATCACCACTGCTGTGTACCTGCAGACACACAGATTATCTGTCCAGCTCTGGAAATGTGCGTGTTCAGGGGATAGGTGGTGACATTTAAATGACTAGAAAAGTGCTGATATAGGACGGGAAAAAGGGAATTATTAGAGGAAAGAAGAGAGCTTGGGGATGCCAAGAAATGCACTGCTGAGAGAAAGCGGATAATGTGAAGACCAACAATGGAGCAGCAAACCAGGCGTTTCTATTTAGAAACAATTTGGGTATTCAGCAATAAACCTAAATAGTGGCGCTTTGATTTAAGAGTTAATCAGCACACTATATACCAAGAGTGTATAATGAGCCAGAGAAAACTAGGTTCAGCATTGGCTCGGAAGAAGCAGCAATTATGCTGGACCCCGACCCAAAAAGGATGTGATGTTATGTTGTTTAGAGCCAGATAACTGCCACCACTGTTTATCCTCATCAGACTAATTACTCTGGTTGTTCTCTGGGCAAAACGCAGGGCGATACCCGGAGCCAAACAGACACAGAGGCTCACTAAAAATACTCTTCCCTCGCTGCTTTACTCTGTCTTTACCCTCCTGCCATATTGCTGTCTGTTTAAATAAAAACTGAAATGAAAAGCTGGAGTGGTAAAAAATTATGTACTTCTCATGGTTTATTGATCAAGTGCTGCTTTAAGTTACAGTTTTAGCTAAGGATGAATACAGGGCTCCCAGTCGCGTCTTAAAACATGACGCTGTGATTATTTTTCACACAGACACTTCACCTTGAAGTTTGATGTTTCAACTTCCTTTCCGGTGTATTTACGTCGCCTTTCGTTTGACGCCTCCTTTAAATAGGCGACAAATCTTCCCTGCCATCAAAGCGCCGTTTGCTATGAATTTATAAATAAACAATGCTGTCACAAAGGTAATGTGGGTGTGTTATACACTATCAATGACACAGAATGCCTCCGGTGCTTTGCATCAATTTAGCACCTCGCAAAGCGTGTGATACTGTAGCAGTGTTGTCATTGACTCATCTAATAATCAATCACAGAGAATCACAGGGGCTCCAGAGAAGCAAATTATGTTCTTTGTACAGAAAAACACCACAGGACAAACATATATGCCAGCGGGCATGTAAACAAATGCAACTGAAGATACAAAATATGTTACAAGTGCTCACGAAGCGCCTGTCAGCTTATCAGTCTCATAAAAAAACATGTTGCTGCAAGGTCAAAAAAAGACACTGCTGAGTTAACTGTCTTGTATTTTAGATAACGTATCCCTAGATAGATCTCTTATAGGAGTTTGAAAGGATCTGAATAAGCCAAGGTTTATAGTATTTTTTTTTTTTTTTGTCAAACGACTGAATAGTATAAAACTTTTAGATGGAGAGAAACAAGAAAAATCTGAGTTTGGGATTCATATCGCTCCGACACTTCCAGTTCTTATGTACTTTCTTCATCCTGCGGAGTTGAACTCTGGATGCCTGCGGGTTGTAAGTTCAAAGACCCTAGAGAGCTATTAAATATTTACTGTGACACAAGAAGAAAAACTCAGCAAATAAATAATGCAAATACTAGATGCATATATAAAGTAAAGGTTTGAACTGATGCAGATCCCCCCCCCCCCACACATCAATGCAAACACGACGCAGTGCAATTAGAAGAGAGAACAGACACACAGTGTGCATGAAAACTCCACATTAGTGTCTTTCTCCCTGTTACTCATTTTGTCACACACACGCACACACACACACACACACACACACACACACACACACACACACACACACACACACCTATCAAAGGGTATGAGCGAAAGAGGAAAACATTGTGATTTTCTCCAGGAAGTTTTGAAATATCTATGAGCTGAGGTGCAGAAAAGAGGAATACCTGGAAGCATGGAAATCTCACATGGACGGATGTCATGGCAACATCTAGTAGTCATACACAATAATGACAGCAAGGAGCACAAGCACAAACACACACACACATGTACTCTCACCTGTCAATGCTGATAGCACACAGGTTGAGGATACTGGCGGTGCACATCATCACATCCAGCGTGACAAAGATGTTACAGTAGAGCCGGCTGAAAAGCCAGGCACCGCCAACCACCTGCACAGGACAGACGGGCAGATTAACAACGCACACGTTTCCCTTTCCCTTCTTCACCGTGAAGTGTGAAGCACGTATTTGAGCGTACACATGAATGCACACACTCCTGCATGTGACAGAAAAGGCAAAGAAGTGGGGGAAGAAAAAAAAAAAGGTGCACATATGAGAAGGTTTGGCTGACGTGACATGGAGAAAAATAAAAAGAACAACAACAACAAAAAAAGCTTGAGCTGCCAAATGTGCTGCCATATTCAGCCTCATATATTGAACATAAGCATTTATTCTAATAGGGGTATTAATTATGCATGAATAAGCAAATATGTTTATGTCAGCAAACAGTGCTTATCCTGATATAACACAAGCTGCAAGGTAAGTCTGAAGTGTAAACTGCACCATGATGGATGACATACATAACGTTTTAAGCATGTAATGGGAAAATAGAACTGAGGGACCGTGTCAAACACACGGTTTAATTATCCTCAAGGGAATTTAGATTTCTCAGAAAGGACATTAACCCGCAGCTAAACCAACAACACCCCAAACTCCCACATCTTCACCCCCATCCCCTCCAGTAGAGGCCTGCTCAGGCCGACAGGCTTTCACTTAGGCTACAGTAATGCCTGCTAATAACGGTCTGACAAAGACAAATGGGATCCCAGCTCCACTGCCTGACTACCGAGTCTCTTAAATCTGGGATGGCAAATATACGCCTACCTAGACGGAGAGGCAGCAGGCACACGGGGGAATACGCGCAGGCACACACGCACGTGCAAAGATGTAAATAGCAGTCGCTCTCTGATGCCCCACATACACAGAGGCAAGCAAATACACAAGCACATTTGTCATCGTATACATACGAATGTGAAAACATTCACTGCTAACATTCATTTCCAAACTTTCCTAACTTCCTATTCCCAGTCCATTCCTTGACCCTAGATTAGGAGCTCAAAGGCCTAAATTGGGGGTGGGGGGGGGGCTGGATTATATGAGGCATTTCCCTGTACTGTTTTGTGATGATTTTTAAATGACAAAAAAATAAATAAATAAAAGAGAAAATGGTGAAACAGTTACAGATATAACAATTTGAAAAAGCAAACTCTTATTTCACAGGGACTTGTAAACGTTAAGACATTCATCTGGACAAAAGATTGGAGGCCTGACGTGCGTGGGGGAATACATTTTTAATATCTACTTCATGTTTTCTGTCAGATTTCACTGTATTCCATGAGATAAAACACCAGCGATAAAATCTTGGAAGCGGAGCAACTTCCACACTACAAATGGAGCTGTTTTTCGTAGTCAGGTCATACGTTTTACTGAGGCTGAGCAACATCACTGAGGATGGATTGTGGAAAGCGAACGCTCAGTCACTGCTGCCAATACAACCGCTTCCTTCAAGTGCAAGTCATAGATCAACTGTACCATCAAGCGATAAGGTGGCTTGCTCAAGGGCACGTGATTAGTACCTGCTGAGGGTAGGAAGAGTGATACTCCAGTCACTCTCGCTGCCAAGACACGCCTGCAGAAGAAAACCAGCAACCCTCTGGTCACAACAAGCTAATCCCCCGTCCGTCAGATTAGAGCTCGCAGGGTGATGGGGCTGACAGTGCCAGTGTTTCGGAGTTCAAAGTCTTTGCCTCTGACTCTGAACTAAATGTTTTTTTCCCAGCCTTATCCAAGATATTACTGACCTTTACATTCTTGCTGAATTAATGAGTATTGTACTTCAGTGTCATACTATCTTTCAATGACCCTTTCATTATGGGATTATAAATCTCCCGTTTGAATCTCAAATGAAGAGTTCCAATCCTGAAATGAAAAATGCAGTACATGCTCTTACGGCATGACTGCTTGCATAGAAGTTAAACTCATGACTGAATCTCGTCGAGGGTCCTGGCCACCTTAATTTACCTTTCATAGGATATAATCATCTTTAATTTGTCAGCTTCTGCTCACTGAGTGTGTTTTTTTTTTCCTCTCTCTCTCTCTGGCTGACCTGCCGTTGAGTCTTCTGCATAGAGTTTTTCTGCTGACAGTAATCAAACTTCGGGCAGCAGGGTGGCTGCTTGTGAAACATAACTGGACTTCACCCAGATGATTTTTTGGACTTCACGCAGGCAAACATCTGCCCCTTGAGCAAGACAGTTGGTCTCCCCAAGCTTCGAGGATGCTATTCTACAAGCACGCGCGCCTTTGTGCATGTGCTTATACAAACAGTGCACCTCTGCAGTGCGTTTTCAGTGTGCTTCCTAAATTACTTCTGCTGAAACGTGGATGCCTGGTGGTCACGAGCGGCATGAAGAGGGAGGTGGAGGAAATTTAACAATTAGCAGACGAACCATTACACTAGAGAGGAATCTGTGAGGTTTTTTTTTTTTTATCTGAGATAAAAATGAACAGAATTCACAACAATAAAATATCTCATAATTACGAGAAAAGATTCTGATTTGGAGATTGAGATCTTGTAATTATGATGTTGTAATTAGGAGAAAATATCTTGTGATTATTAACGGTAACCCAGGGACCCAAAGACATTTTGATTGAGAGAAGACCAAAACCTTCGTGGTAGCACAGACAGATTGTTTGAGCCTAACGATGGAAATTTCCCCAAACTGGATGAAACAATCAGCCTTTTTGACAACGTCATGGCTGGACACATTAGGAGAGTAACATCAGAGGAAATGCACGTTTACTATTTAGGCAAAGACATTCAAAAGGAAATCATATTAATTGCTAACTTCCCAGATTCAGCAGGAAATTCTCAGAGAGCAATTTCTTGGGAAGTTCACAGAGATAACTGATTGCACAGGTGCCGGCATGACTGAGGTCCTTATTCAGAAACATAGCGAGCTGGATATTGACATTATGAACACGAGGGGTCAAGGCCACGACAAAGGATCAAATATGAGAGGTAAAGATAGTGGTGTGCCTTGCGGTGTCCACTGTCTTCACTTGGTAGTTAATGATGCAGTTTTCTCTGCTTCCACCTCTCGCTGGGGACGTGTTAAAATAAGCGCATGCCGTTTGGGTCCAAAAGCAGGCCAGCGTGGCCTCTCACAGTCGAGCCATTAGGTGACACGAGGTTGGAAAGTCGGGCACATGCACTCAAATCCAATCCGACACCAGTCATGGGGTGTGTGTGACGCGCTGCTGTCAGCGGCAGAAGATGAAAGAGGAAGTGGTGCTTGAGGAGCTAAAACTAGATGTGGAGCCAGAGGCACTGCAGCTCAGATCAAAATGTATCCATTAATGTGCTTCGTCATAACATGGTATGATTTCTGAGTGTGCTCTTCAATGCAAAATCACCGGCAGAGGATTTGGAAACTGAGGCCCCGCTATCCCCCACAAAGAGCAGTGCGACCACGAAAGAGGAAAAGAAGTGTTTCACTATGAATTAGACGGTGTGAAGCAGAAGCACGGGGACATATTGAGGGTGTTATATGACATTGCATCCATCAAGGAGGAAAAAGTTAAAAAAAAAAAAAAAAAAAAAAAAAAGCCCTGATACACAGATGTTGATGAGCAAGAACTTTTTTTTATAGAGATGACAACCTTTCGTAGACTCCTGCGAGCTGGAACTCAGACCTTCGGATGCGCTCATCTGTGACGATGCGATGGAATCAGTTCTTTCCCAACGCCTGTATAAATCCACGAGCGCCTCTCACCCTCCCTGTTTAAGTTGCTTCAGGAAAACACAGTTTATCAAAAGGTGAAACCAATAAAAATAAAAAAAACTCCCCCACACAGTAAAATGAAACAAGGTTTTTATTTTGATTTATGTCTGTGGCATATTGGCTTTAGTGTGTTGTTGCTTTGGTACGTTGCAAACAGAGCGACGGGATAATTGTTTCTCACCTAGAGCTGCACGAGTAACCACTAAATCCTGGAAGTTGTAGAGTTGAAAGCCGTTTATCTGAGTGTGACAAACCAAACAGCAACCTCCAGAGGATTAGCCATGTAGGCTACCGTTAATTGTTGATATTGTTTACACATTTTTTTTTTAATTTTTTTTTTTATGTGAAACTTTTGCAGTGAGTAATGTGCCTGACAAAGAAACAATTACCACAAGATAAAAACCATGCGGTTTCATATATCAGCAAACTCACATCTGAACATTGTAAACAGACTGCGAGGCTCTGTTGAGTTTGCTGACTTTTAGTAATTTTGTAGCAAAATTTTATTCAGTATGAATGAAAAAAAAAGCAGACTGTTGTAAACAATGGCTTCCTGAGTGTAGTTCTGTCCATTAGAAAAGAGCAGTATACTCTATGTACCACCTGTCATGTTTAGTCATAACTGTCTATGTGTGCCCATATGAATACGTCTTTAATGTGCCGCAGCCCCTTAAGCATTCATGCTCAGCGTTACCCAGAGCAACAGCAGTGCCTTCTGCGGTAAACTTTTACCTCCAGTTCTACTGAAGTTCATGAGCAGAAGAAGTGTTATATAAAAATGGTTATAAATGCTGCTCTGGGTGGGGCCGATATTACTTTGGTGCCCCAGTAAATGTTCATTTTGATTGTTCAAACGTGTCAGATTTAATGTATTTAATCTTAAAATATTATAGTCATAGTAAATGCAAACACTGTTAGTTGTAAAATGAGCTAAAATGTAATTTAATAAACGTGTTCTTTTGCAACTTGTGTGAATTCAGTATTTGTACCCGACTTATTGTTTTGTCTTTGCTCAACATTTTTATGAGTTTAATGTTTGGAATTCAGTGTCACATCAAAAAGCTCTGGGCACCTTTGCTACCAGGTGGCACTTTTATAAATCAAGGTAAGTGGTTGACAAGTGTTGGTGAAATGTTTAATCAAAGGCATGATACGTTGTAATTCTTTCTTTCTTTATTTTTGTTGACAAAGCGCACAGTGTACATGAACAGGACATAACACATTACTTAAAAAATCAAGGCTATGAACACCTGCCCCATGAACTTCAACACAGCTCATAATATGATGACAACAAATACAGAACGGATATAATAAAAGGTAAATTTGCCATTTATCAGCTGTAATCATGTTGATTACAGAACCACTGATTCAAGAAACAGTGTGATGGAATCATTTAGACACATTTAAGACAAATATTATGGCGCTCGTGGAATTTCAGGACAATTCAGGACAATTGAATATTAATGATCACTGACGAGTGTGTCCAGCTGTCTTTGTGCATTTCTCCGCTGTCTTTCCGGGAACAGCCTGAAAGGAAACAACAAAAAGGACACAGCATTGTTAAACCCTCAAAACGGAAACGTAAAAATCTGAATGTATAGTTTATTTTGGGACAATGGGAATTTGATTATTCACAAAAAGGAAAGTGCACAATAAAACCAACAATCAATCAGCAATGAAAGAATCAATTCACCAACAAATCTATACACTGCTTCTTATGGCAAGAGTGTACTTACTATTAAAGCTGAGCGTAGGTGGAGGCTCGTTAAAAAAGGTAAAGTTTAATCGCTTCCTCTGGAGTAGTGGTAGGTGGGTGTAGATTGTTTTCTGACGTTGATAGAAGATAACTGTCAAAACCAGTCTCATCACGTGGATGCTGGCCTCTTGGCGGGTATTCCTCCCTACAAGCTTGCTGTTTGCTGTTGGGATACCGCCTCGAGGTAGTCTGCAGTGTAGTGGCGAAGGCTGTACATCATTAGCGGCCGTTCACTCGGAGACACTGCATTCCTGCCGGGGCAAATTCTGTGGCAGCTCCACAGATTAGCATGTTCCCCTAGCAGCTGCCTCTGGGAAAAAAAATGTTATCTATTAACATTTATGCCTCACACATCTTTTCAATTATCTCATGCCTATATGTACCATGAAAGAGTTTCTGGATTCCTCTCCACAGGGGCTGTGAGGAGATTCCAATAAATTCTAATAAGCGATGGGGGACAACATAGTCGCCCTGGGCAAAATGCTTTCTAAAGCTCAGCTTAAACTCATATGAAAAATGAAGCTGGTGCCTTTAAAAGTTACAGTCTTTTTGATGCAAAATGTCTTCTTTTCTTAATATGCTCAGTAGCTCAGCAACAAAATGCTGTCAGTGAAAACATAAAGAGGGAATTTAGATTAAGAGGAGTAAAACTAGAAGACAGCTACTCCTGGATTTTTCTAGTTCTGACTGCTGACGCCTCATCTCAGCTTCAGATGAACTGCAATGAATGAACTTTAGCAAATAATAATACACTTGAACTGTGTCAGAAAGATGAACAGTGTGGAGAAATTATTACAGCGTCAAATAGCTACTGCAGGGTACAACTGGGCAATATAAATAGCGGGTTCTTCCAGTGAAGTGAACCATAAAGTTAAAAATGAATTCATTGCTTAACTAATTCAAAGTGTTATCTCCAGTCAAAAAGCAGAAAGTCTTACCTCAATTAGTTCTGGTGTGAACGTAGATTTATGTCAAGGACGTCCCCTTAGAAACGGTCCGGGTCCTTTAAATCTTGAAAAACATTGATCCAGTATTGTGCGAGGCGTTGTCTTAAAAATCCCCACCATTGTTCAATCCTTTATTAATGATTACATGAGCATCTATCAGAAAACTCTCCACTAAACAGTCCTCTGTAGTACCCAGGTCTGCCCTGATCCATGAGGGAGTGCCGTCCCTGTTTTCCACTTCATCAGTGAAGTAGACTAACCAGCAACAACCCCAGGATTGCTATTTGTGGAGAACGCATGCAGCCATATAATCTGTTGACGAGGGCAATGATACATATTCCATAGGGTTTTAGTTTGTCGTATGAATCGACATACAGCAAGAAGTTGGGACCTGTGTGTCTGTATACAGGCAATATGGTAGCATCAGCTGTACTAATGGAGGATCTGGGATATTGAGCAGGCACCGGACAGTTCTTTTGTGACACCAGCCAGCTTGGATGAATTTTAAAAAGTAAGAATTTATATCCATAAATCATCCCGTTCTGGATTAACTGCTCCTGCAAGAAGAGGGTGACTTCCTGCAGGTCAGATGTAGGAGATGTTTTCTTGTGATTACGGGATAGTAACTCATAATTTACATGATAAGGTGACCATGTTCTATTCCTTTTTTCAAAGTAATGCACTTCCATACCATTTGCCACTAAGGTCTAATAAAACTGAAATTCACAAGTTGGCAATTTCTTCTTCATAATTTGAAGTTTAACCAATTACCTCCAGAAGATGAAGTCATAATTTGCTAATATTCAATATGTCCTTCAGCAATTATGTATAATCTACCTGAATAGTGAAGAACGATCTAAACTACCTTTTATCATCATTACTGTTCCTATAACCCACACAGTTGTCACTACGTAATGAGCTCCAAATTACCCTCATCCTTTATCTCTCTGACTCGAGCTTCGTTTTCTTTTGCAAAAGTCCACTTTTCTTCCAACCCTCTGTTCTTTCTCCTCTCCTCTCTACTCTCCAGTGCCAGCTCCTCATTCACTGCCAAAGATCTGTATTTCAATATCTTCCACATCCTCTGGAGCTCTAATACTTCCTCTCCACTTTCTAACCCTTCTTTCCTTCAGACCTCTCTATCAGTGACTTCCAACTAGCCTACTTGCACCACAAGGGGAACAACTGCAGTTGCCAGAGGGGAAGTGGAAAGATTTTTGGGGTGGCTCAACTAATTCAAAAATATATAAATATGAAAAAAATCTTATTATATATCTTCGATAAAAAGCAAAAATCCATGTATGACGTTTAGGGGGCAAAATAAAAGATTACAAGTTTGAGTGACTCTTATCTTTAGTAGATTTATTGTCTCTCTCTCAAATTAAATCGAAGGCAACTGGACTTGTATTTGTCTGTGGAAGACGTTTCGCCTCTTATCCAAGCGGCTTCATCAGTTCTTATGTATTGGTCTCTCTAGTCCGCACTAGTCTGACTAGTGCGGACAAATACAAGTCCAGTTGCCTTCGATTTAATTTGAGAGAGAGATAACAATGACCTGGACGAATGAGAACATTCACAGATAGATTTATTGTCACAGTAACGTCTAAGCTGCCAGCTATGATAAAGCTGACTGCACGGTTCATACTGTCTATAAACCTGAGACAGTTGTAACATCTGACGGCTATGTTTTGCTAAAAAAAAAAAAAAAAAATTGCATGAAGACTGGTTAGTGAGTTGAGAAGTTCATATAGTTTAACCATTAAATACCTAGTTAAACCAATTAACGGATAAACAAGTAAAAAAGTAAGCTAAAAGTAATGAGCTAACGATTGACATAGTTTGATAAACATAATGGATAAATGGTGGAAATAAGTTTGCTAGCATTAAAAGTAATTTAGAAACAGATAATAATAATTAACTAAAAGTAATCAACTAACAGTTGAAAGTTAGCTAGGCCTAATCGATAAACAGCTGGTGAGCTAAAAGGATGAATGGTTAAAATAATTAGCTAAATGAAATACATGGTTGAAATAGTTAGCTGATGTTAGAAGTAATTCATTAACAGCTGAAATCGTTAGGTAAAAGTAATGGATAAATTGTTGAAATGAATGAATGTGTAATGAATAAATGGCTTGGTTGGGCTTCTGCCACTCCATGGTAGTAGTTGAAGTGCAAAGTTGAGCAACCAGTCTGAAAAAAAAAAAAAAAAAAATCACAATATCCACCTCGATGTAGCTACGTCACATTCACTTGATGGTGAAAAATGAGAAATGGTGGAAATGAAGGGGCACTTGAGCTTATAATAGAGATGAGGGGGAATGTCTGACAGGAAAAGGCTAGGAACCACTCTACGCTGAAACGTTGTAAATACGGACACTGTGACCTCCTCACCTCCAGGTAGACAGCCCAGGGCATGACCAACGAAGCCACCAGCAGGTCGGCCACAGCCAGGCTGACCACCAGGTAGTTGGTGGTGGTCTGAAGGGAACGTTCCCTCAGCACAGCCAGACACACCAGCACGTTCCCAAACACGATGGCCAGGATGAGCAGGGAATACAGCATGGCGTAGTAGTTGCGCTCGCCCTCGTCCTGCCCTGATGCCTCCGCGCTCTCATTCCTCTCGTCGATTCCGAGGCGGTCTGACTCGTTCCAGAGCCGCTCTGCGCTGCTAAATATCGCCATGGAGACGTCCCGGTGACATGGGAGGTGATAAGTTTGGCAGACCTGCCAAAGATAAAGAGCACAGTTTGGTGTTTACCCATTCATCACATAACTTCCTCTCTTTTGGATTCTCGTGCACAGACATAACATTTCTCATTAGTCACATGAAAGTGCAGCATATTAGCCATCAGATGATGGTGGCAGCATCATTTCAGGTCAGAGGCCTACTGGGAAACATCTCCTGGCTCTTAGCAACAGTAGTCAGACGAACTGATAAATAAAACGGTTGAAATGCATCCCAGCAGTAATGTCCCTCGCTGTACATCACTGCTGTTTGCTGCACACTGGCAAAAGTGAATGAAAAATGGAAGAACATATTGATGCCGCCTCAAGATACGGCTCTATGGCTCCTATAGAGATAATCTACTCCATAAAGACCCAGCAGAAATTCCAGTCAGCCTTTTAAGTGTATCCCCTTCCTTCCTGTAAATGGCTTTCAACACAACTAACAGAGACAGAAACTACAAAGCAGAGATGGTAACTTTAATGAGGGGCTGGCTGTGTGCCTTTGAGCAGTGTCAGTAAGGTTAGATCATTGGGGAGGGGTAATAACTCCGCGTTGCCACCCTGAGAGGTCTGGTTGGCTCTGGTCCCGGACCCTGCTCTTTGCACTCCATCTTTCTCTCATTTATTCCCAAACCTCCCTATCTGGCCTGAGTCCAGACAGCGGTGCTGTGGTAATGCTCACACCTGTGTCTAGATGGTAAACATACTGATCCATCTTATCCAGCTTCCTTTGCTTTCTTTTTCCGTGAGAGAAATAGGGAGAAAGACACTATAAGTATAGGGACATTTTTAGACCTGGCTCAAACCCAGGAGGCTTTTTTTTTTTTAAAGATTTCCTCTGTCTATAATTCCACACAGTTCTTCAGTGGCTCCAGTTTCATGTCAGTGTCCATGAGAGGATCTGAAGAAGCAATGAAAAACCAGCCGCCGATACAAATCACCTTGAAGTCTCCTAATGGGAGTCAAGCGCTGACTTTATCACATTAGTTATCACAGGTTAGGACGAATGCAAGTCATAAAACATCTGAAGAAAACCACATCCATGCCCACACACAACCTTTATACACACATGAATTTTTAATCTGATAGCACTGGTTACATGATACAAGGTTGCACAGAGCTCCAGTGAAAGGTTTGTTTATACTCATAGAACAAGTGGTAATGGAAAACTGATTTCCCTCTTCACTCTTTTGTTTACTGGACCTTGATCTTATATTAACCATCACCTGATCCTGCTCTCTCATGGTCAAGGTGAAATACTCTGGCCACCAAATGTACGTGAAATGGGAGATGTTAAGGGCAGACCCTTAAATGCACAGCACACACATGCAAGCACACAAACAGTTTCAGAGTGTGTGCTTTGAAGCTATTAGGAAGCATGTGATATGAGGAGGGTATTTAACTACATGAAGACCTAAAGACAACTTGGTCACAATATCAGAACAATAATTACTTGTCGATCAATTAACAGGTTATACACATAGCAACTGATTTTTTTTCTTCTGCATGTTAATTTGAAGTCTGAATTTGTATTACAGCTGCCAGGGAATCATAATTTGCGCGAGTCAAACCTTGATCGCAAATTCAATTAAAACCCGTAATAGGAGCGCGTTATCACGCTTCACAATCACGCGAACAGGAAGATTGAGGTCAAATATAGTCCAGTAAAGCAGAGGAATAATAAGGCTAAAATATTTTTTGTTTGTTTGTTTGTCCTATGACCCATCAGAGAACATGTAGGATGAAACAATTAAGAAGCAAAAGCACAAACAGTGAGATAGAAAAAAACAAACACAAAAACATCATTTCAAAAGGGCGTTTTATGTTACTTCAGTGCGCGCGCGTTGTTTATTTTTCTCTCCCCCACGCCAGAATTAAAGTAAACAGACTTAGACAACATACCTGTTACTGTTTCCCAGTGAGGAATTCATCAGACGCCATCGAGCAAGGGCATCATCCGTGCAGAGTTAAAAGTTGTCCGGTCATCGCGTCCAGCACTGCGAGGCGAGCGGGAGGAGCGCTCGGTGCCATTGCGCACAGGAGAATGTGAATGTGGGAAGCTCACTACAGTTGAATCGCCGCGCACACACAGTTACTTCACCCCCCCCCCCCTTCCCTCCCCTCCCACTCCCAAAACAGACAGTTGTTATCACGCGTGTTAGGCTTTTTACTCTCTGATTTTGCAGCCACACCGGTGGCGCGCGTACGCGTGGTGGTGGTGGAGACGTCAAGTGGTGTCTTCCTTTGCGCGTTAAGTGATGCAGTGGCAAATGAAGGTGACCAGTTATCACACACATGTTGTTGTTTCAGAATACAATTACTTCCATTCATCTTCTCATGGTGCAAGTTAACAAATCTGCATGAATTGCGTTAAAATCCTGCCCAGTGGCCGTATTCCTCAGTATGACCCTGAACCAGTCTGGGTCGTGCTTTGCTGGAAGTGACGTTGCATAAAAATAGACTAATGGTGGCCTCATAAAACAGGACCAGTAAGACCTACAGAGCATAAATGAGGTCAGGTCTGGGTCTAAGCTGTGAAAAATGTATAGACTGACACTCTGTGGCTCTACTATCCTATGGGTCCATTTCCACCCCTCTATCACACAAGAAATGCAAAGAAAAAAAAAAAACCTCTCAGTGCAGATAAAAAGTACCAGGAGCTTGTGTCTTATATCTCACATTCCCAGCTAGTGTGCTTTGTTTTGCTATCTTCTACATGGCATTTTAAGATAAGAGCAATAAGCCCTACAGGAGCTCCTGCAGCACATTACAAACAAATGAGACCAAACCAATGTAGCAAAGGAAGGTGTTATATATATATATTATATATATATATATATATATTAATATATTTTTTTGATTTTTTTTTTTTTTTTTTTTTTTTTCCTGTGAACCAGTTCCAACTTGCAACAATGTTTTAACTGTAGAAGAAATTCAAGACTTTTCTGTGGCATTTAATTAGGGGGTTGGGGGGTGTCAGTTAATATGTCTGTTGAGAAGCAAATGAGGACCGAATGGCTAATGTTTCCAGATATCTTTAACAAATGACAGACTGCAAAAGCACATCGAGATGTTATTACAAAGCCTCCCTTAATGTGGATCTTTTAAAAGCACTGAGCAGCAGGGAGTTGATGGCCTATCCTATGTAATCGCAGCAGCTGACAAACAGCCCTGAACTGCTCATTTTTCATAATGAACCTGCACCCAGTTTGTGTTTTAACTAATGGAAAAGTGCCCAAACGTCCTTGGTGCTCATTGGAAATTTGACCCATGCTTCGTCTCCACAGCAGCACGCTGGCAAATATCTCCTGTGCTGTGCAGAGCTGAAGACAATCCTGTAGCTGGCGTAATCCATACATTTGAAACTCGACAGAAATCAATGGTGTGTGACGTCCACAACACATGCTGAATTTTGACTGTGGATGATATTACAGGCCTCTCCACTCATGCAAAAAATGACCAGTAAACTCTGATTTCCCTTGCACGCCATTTATGTTCACTGTGCAACATTCAGAGCGTCAATCTCAGTCTCTCACATGAATAATAGCTGCAAGCGAGTACATTTTTTTTCTGTAATGGCTATTGCCTCACTGATTCAGTGATTTATAACATGGAGTTAAATGTGCAGAAAATAAATAAATAAATAAAGGAGTTTTGGAATATAAGCATGTCCAAACTCCTTGTTCACGCTCACTCAGAAGATCAACTCTGATGTATAAACCCACAGTGGGCTTTCACAACCCCTCCCACCCCTGCCACACAGAGCTCATAAACAGAGCATTGATTCGTCTAGCCACCCACATGCAAATACCTGCTGTAACTGTTGATATTTTTCAAATAGTCCCGATGAGAGGGGATAGGATGGAAAGGTGGAGGGTGAAGTTGGACCTGCTCTCCATTCGAATGAGGGATGCATGGACCTTGTGCAGATCGAGGTCTTGACAGCTGCTCACAGAGGTGTTACTCACAGGCTGTATAGCTGTCTAGAATAATATCAGTGTGAAGGTCAGGCCTGAGAGGGCATCACTACAGTAATGATAAAGGACAGTGGCAGTGGAAAAATGGAAATAAACATCAGCATTGGTTGAAATTTTGCTGCCATCTATTGGTCCAGAGATCAAACTGCTTATATCCCACTATGAGGACAATGACACCAAGCAAGTTTTGAGTGTGTTCAGTGTGTCTATGATATTATGTTAATATGAAACAGTTTAGTATATTAACTTCTTGTCGACTTGCTGCAAAAACAGTGAAAGATTAATACATATTATACAGTATATGTTATACAATTAGTATGTGGTTTAGAATTGGAAAAAGCAACTATGTCCCAATTCTGCACATTTAAGCAAGTTGACTATGAGGTGTGTTCACACCGGAAAAAAATCCAAAAATAAAATACATACAATCAAAAACTGAATATTTGTTATTTTATAATGCAACTCTGTCATTATGAATCCATCAGCTCTTATTATTTCTAACTAAACTTTTATTCATCTTTTTAAAAATACATCTCTTTCTTAGATTTTCTGTTATTTTGCTTATATTTTATTTTCCTATTTTTGTCTTTTCTTGTTTTATTTTATTCTTACAGTTCATTTTTACAAACTACTACAAGGAATTAAAAAGAAACAAATGATGAATTGGAAAAAAAAAAAGTCAACAGTGTATGTTGTTTTTTTGGCTGCTAACTACAGAAAGTTTACGCAAATTACTGAAAAAAAATGGTGTGCAATGTGGAATTGGGACAAACTGTAGGTCTACAAGGACATTGAGACATGATGAATTTTATATATAATTTAATCAACATCAAGTATTTTCACATTAATCAGTTTGTCATAAATCATATTATATGGAACATATGGAATCAAATGGATACATAGAATAATATGAAAAACCTTATTGGAAGGGTCACATCAGTTTAAAAAAAATGTTACAAGTCAATGAAGTGAAATTTTCTAAGTGGTATTTACTTTTAAACTAACAGTTACTATGAAATTGTGAAATTGTAACCTGTATGTCTTTTTTGTATATTCTGTAGTTTTGATTTAACTTTAATTTTGACTATAAAGTGCAGAATCCAGCCCAGATTCATTTTCCTTCTAGCTCTGCCCACTCACTGTACCCTCCTTCATAATGTCTCGCCCTGAGAAAAAGAAACATAATAAGAACAGCTTAGCCTCTCAACACTGTTGTTTGAATTTCTACTAAAAGCTCATCCACCGTTCAACAAACTGAAGTAACATCTGAGGACATTGTACTCTAGTTGCGACAGCATGACCGATTTCATTAATAATTAAATAGCAAAATGCTTCGAATTTGCCGTTTACAGTGCCGTGTAGCCACACTACAGCTTAGGCAGAGTCCACATTGTGTAACATGGTTAAAATCTAATTTAGTTGGTCTGGAATTTCATTCAGAGAGTTAAACAGTGGACTGTGAACCGTGATGAATCATGAGCTTCACAGGGTCATGAGTAGCAGTATACCGTTTGGTTTGTGTTTCGTGTGTGTAAACAGGTGCATGTGCTGTTGTTTACCTGCTAAACCCCAGCTGACCGGCGATGTCCAGTGCTTTCGCGCTCCTCTTGCCAGTTCTGCAGTGAAACACGATGTTGTCATCATCTTTCCCAGGAGCCTTCACTTCATATTTCTGCTCAAAGCTCTCTGGAGACAGCTTCAGAGACTCTTCCAGGTTTCCCACTGATATGCAGACACACATAAGAATATGAAAGTAAAAAGCTCAGAGAAAACCACCCCTTTCCCAGCTTTGCACATGTGTGATCACTTACGTGGGATGTTAACAGCATCTGGGATGCGTCCAGCCTGGTATTCATCAGGATTCCTCACATCAAATAGCTGGATGTTATGGTTGGACAGCATGGTCTTCAGCTGCGAGTACGTCACCACTGAAGCTGAGGTGAAAACACAAGGCTACACTTAATACAACACTCCAATCCAACTTTTCTCAGTGTGCAGCCCATTTACTGATAAATACAATAACTTCATCTCACCATTCACTGATTTAATAGCAACCTGTTTACTTAACTTCTACTGCAGGTAAACACAGCTAAGCACCTGACAGGCAGCCAAACAACCATACAGCCTGCAGTCCATCCAGATGCACAGGTAGGCCTTGATAGTGGCAGAAACCACTACAGTATCTAGGCTATAAAACATTTTTTTTTACACTAGTAAGCACTAGATAGCACTTTAAAACGACAATAATAGGAATATAACTAGTGAATATAATTCACTACTAACAGACACGGCCTACAGGAATAGTTTGGGGTAGGCTACTTAAGGTGGTTAACCCTAGCAGAAAATATATATATGTATATATATATATATTTTTTTTTTTACCATTGTTGGATGTTCCTCCGCATTTAGGACTGGACGTTGTGAACGTCCGTAAAACTGAGCCAATGGTCGGGCGGGTAACTTCCACGACGACCTGGCAGAAACTTCGTGACAGCACATAGGACAGCATGACGACAAGTGACCAGCTCCGACCACGGCGAAGTCTTAACATGGTTCAAGAGTGTTGACAACTCTCACGCTCTTCTTCTTCGTCTTCAGGAGTGTCCCACACTATGCGCTGCGTTTGTCGCCATCTTTCGGTTGGAATAGGTATAGTATATATATATATATATATATATGTTCTGTTTGGAGTTGGTTTGAGGTTTGATCCACAACAATTAACTGCTTCAGTTCTACACATAACACTTTGTTTGATCAATTTATAGTTTTATTTTATAAGCTTAATTTGGTTTTGCTTCTGTATGTCCTGGGGGCAAAACATGTGTTTACACAATAACATTATGTGGACTTCCCTTCCTTTTGGGGACAAAAAGCCCCATAATACAAATGGTAAAGAGTGAAGGTATAAGGTTAGGTGTAGATGAGATGACAAGATGATGGTTAGGATTAGGGTAAATCTCCAGGAAATGAATGTAAGTCAATGTAATGTCTTCTGATGTGATGGAAACAAGATGCACATGCTCGGTGTGTGTGTCACACCCAGCACTGAAATCAGATGCCACATGTGTCTCCGGTGATCACCTTTAATATGTAAATAATGACATAGTTGCCTGTGTGTGTGTGTGTGTGTGTGTGTGTACTTGATACTGACGTACTGATAAAAAGTATTTTTCCAACAGAGTGAAGACATTTTGGCTGCTACTCCACAAACCGCAAATCTTAGACATACACACCTACACACATGAAAATAATATAATAATAAAAAACATTAGAAAGCACCTAACAACACCCTGCAATTGGTTCTTGTGCTTTTGACGAAGGGAAGTAAACCAGCAAATAAAGTTAAAATACTAATACTAAAATATTGCCAATATTCTTTGATGGACTGTTTTGCTATCCTTAAGAAAATGTGCAGTATATATGTTTCATCTTTATCCAAGCTGTACAGGTCATACTTTTCTATACAACATTAAGCAAATTCTCCCAAACTGCAGTCAAAAGGATTTCATGTCCAGAATTTCAATTAGCCAATAAAACTTGAACGAGTCATTTTCAGTGTTAATACATTCTGTTTTTCTTGAATACTCTCCTTTTTGTCTTGTCATGATAAGACAGTCCAACAAACACCTCCGTCTTGTTGCGAACCTTTTAAAGTGAGGATATTGAAAGTTCAGACATTGTTTCTCCACTCTTCAGTCCCTGTAAAGATCTGAAGCTACATTATTGCTAAACTGTCTATTACACATTCTGTTGTCTGGGACACTATTTCCAGATGTTAGACAGTTTCTTAATTTTCTGCAAACTTTGACAATTTAGAAAAAAAAAAAAAAAAAAAAAATCTTTTTTTTTTGGATTTCTTTTTTGTCCTTGGAGTTTTGTTTCATGGCTTAAAGCCAGTTTCTGTATCGACAACCCGACTGGATTGTTACATTTCAGCTAAATATCCACTGGGGTTGGAGCACACCAGCAAACTTCACAGAGCAACCTGAAGGCTTCAGCCTGTAGGGACTTGTCTTTGTAAATCTTCCAAATAAATTTCTTTTCAAACAAAGCCCACATTTGGATCTTTTAACTCTTTCCAGCCACAAATGCCGCTCAGATCCCATGTGAAAAGAAGATTTAATCTGCATTGGGAGTCTAATCCCACTTTCTTGCCTTCACATCTTCACAAATGTCTTTACTTGAATGAGAAATATGGTTGGTAATTTGTCAATTTGTTTTTTTTTTCTTTTGGAAGATATCCCTCTGCAAAAATGAAAAATGCTTGGCTGCATTCTCTGGTTGTGCAATTTCCCTCTACTTTCACCCAGGGACTTTCTCATCGGGGTGTGTTCCAAGGTTTTAACATGACTTTGTTCTTAACACATATGCTTTCTTCTTCTCCATTACTAATCTCATTCTAGACTCTATTCATTTGACCTATTTTGAATCAATAATAAAAAGACAATTGTTTTCCCATCAGTGAACAATCTCTCTTGTGTGAGTTTCCTCCTTTTTTCGCCATCATCACACACTTTCATCTCCTTGGCAGCCTCCCAGTCTCCAGCATTGTATCGGTCAGTGAAAACAACTCTCAAATCGCCACCCACCATCCCCAGATGGAAGAATATCGCATATAGTTTAACTCATCGCTCCCCAGGGGGGATCAGCCATTGCAGGGGAATATATTTAGTGCAGCCTCATTATCACTTCGGAACTCTTTCCCACTCAGAGCTCATTAAAACATCTCTTCACTGACCCTTGAGATCTCCATTCGCATATTACTGCAGCAACAACCTGCAAAGCCTTCACACACATCTCAGCTTTATTTCGAGCAGCCCAAATACTTCCACCTTTCCCTGCCTTATCCCCGCCACACAATGTGCAATTGCTGAAAACTCATCTGTCTTTGGTGCGTGGTTCCATGAAAACCATTTATTCTCCCATGAGATTCTTGTAACATACTTGCGTTGCTGCTGTACACTACCGGGTACAGCCTGAGCTGCTCACGCACTCACAAGGTACAGTGAATCTAAGGGGTTCGTTCCACTAGCATGGCAAAAAAACTATTAATATGAAGCTGTCTGGGAGGGGAGCATCACTGTTTAGTTGAAGTGGTCGCAATCCGTAGACATCCTCGGCTTGTGATGCGGGAGTTTGGGAATCCGCGCAGGACTATTAATCTCCGCTCTCTGAAAAAATTTTCTTTCATTCGCATTTAGTAAAAACTGGTTGGTGTAATAAATCCAGCCAATTATCAATTATCTCTTGCCGCACATCAAGCCAGAGATTCTCTTTTGACGTTAGCAGGGACCAATTCAACACAAAAGCCCACAGACAATGTTGTAAAACAAGGTCAGGTGGCCAAATTTTGAGGTGGATGTAATTTATTGGATTTTACACTGATGGATCCATCATTCCAGATGGATGAATGAAAGTCAAGATTAGGCTAAGTTTCTTACTGATCTTGGATTTGTTGTACTTGTCCACCAGATGGGTTGATGGCCTCACTGCGTTTTACCATTTGCTTTCTTATTAGTCTCCATCATGCTTTGATCAGAGCTTTTCCAGAAATGAAAAAATATCAAGTCTTTCACACCTAATGAGATAAGTAGGAGTCATGGGAACGCTGCTCGTTTCACTGCTGAAAAAGCTAAAAAATCTGAACAAACCTATTTGCGTGACTAGATACCATTCGAGGTAAGTGAAAAAATATTTTCTTTTCCTGTTTTCAGTGTCACCAGTGTCGTCCAAACTTGTTATCTGCTGCCAGTGTTGAACACATGCCCAGCTGGAACATCTCAGCACAGCCACACCTTGGAATTACAGACATTATCTGGAAAGATAGACAGATAATTATTGCAATAATCTTACACACCTCCCTTCTTGTTATTTACTTTGTGCAAGAAATACAAAACAGATTGGTTTAATATTGACAAAGTCTCTGTTGAAAGTTTTCTACATGTCTTTTATTGACTGAGTTTTAATATTTGCTCACCCTTTATATCAGGAGTTTCATTTACTTCCATCAAGGTGGAGATTTTTCCAACCTTGAGGTGAAACAAATTTTATTGCTTCGGCTATTGGCTTTTTAAACAAGATTTTTTTTTTTTTTTTTTAAAACAGATGTGATTTGGCCTGTGACTTGCTGTGGATGTAATACGGTGCCCCTCTTCCTTTTCTTGTTGGCGTTAAGCTATGTATTTGTGCTTATTTGTGTGGGTGTGTATATATAGGAACTATATTACATTAGACTGCACTGGGTACTGGTTGCCCTAACCTTTCATCTCTGGGTAAGAGGGCCTGACACTCATACACCGTACCTTGCTTTCTTTAGTGCTGTTACCTACTTTACAATTTGGGGTTTGCGTATTGAAGGGTCAGGAAAAGACGAAACATGTTTTTTATATTCTCTCCCTCTCTCAGGACTCGATGTTCTTTCATCCTCCAGTGTCCTCCACCTCCACTTGTCGCTGTTGCACACATTTGCAGGGGTCGTTTACTTTCCTTGTTTTTGTTATTGTGTATTATTTTACGGAAAAAAATGTAGGATATAATCTTGAATCTGTCCATAGAATCGTCCTTGCGTCTTTCCTCTTTTCCAACCTTTCAAATATCTGGCAGAGACTTAGTGACTGCAAAGGCCACATATGATTCCATCTTTATTTTACTTGATAATGACCTAAATATGCTAATTACACAGAACCAGCAGAAAGAAAGCAGCATTTGTGTGGAATACACCTTTATGGGAGTTTTTTTTTTTTTTTGCTGCCATCCAATTCTCTAGATGGCACTGTCGCAAAAAACCAGGGTCCTAGAAATACAGTCCTGAGACCGCGGAATCCGGTAGTGCAGGAACATATTAGTGAAACTTTTTTGTTTTTTGAAAGAGACAGCGAAGACAGACAGGGGACACAGGGAGTGAATGACATACCTCAAACGGTCCACGCGGGCATTACACCCACGCGGTGCTCACCCTAACGAAGCGGCCATTATTTCGCCCACTTCTTTTTGAAACCTGTCACTTCCTCGCAGTCAGTATTGAACACATGCCCAGCTGACACATCCCAGCTCAGCCACGCCTCGGACCAGCACACTTTAAAGAGTGACAAACAAAGACAAATGTTGCCATATGTTTTATGTACCTGCCTTCCTGCTACTTAAAGTGATTTGCATTAGAAATACCAAACTAATTAAAAATAAAAAATAAAATCAGATAATTTAATCGGGTAGCAGCATCGCTTGAAACCCCCCCCCCCTCCTCCTACGCTGATGGTACGGTCCAAAGCATCATATGATTCAGTGACTCAAAGTGAGCAGCTCAGAAACACAGACGCAGACAGATTCCTTCGTTTCCTCGCTAATCCACAGAAAACTGTCACAATGCAGAGTATGTGTGGAGGTATTGGCGAGGCTATTGATGCCAACGAAGAAATCCAGAAGATCTCTGACAGCGTAAGTGGAGAAATGATCATTGTTACACTTGGACTTTGTTCCTTCAGAACTATTCACACACAGTAAACAGGGCCCGTGTTTCATTGTTGATATTGGTGTCACTTCATTGTTATTCAGGTTAAGTCCCAAGCAGAGACCAAAGCAGGGAAGACCTACGATGTTTTCACAGCCAAGAGCTACAAAACGCAGCTTGTGGCCGGGACCAACTACTTCATCAAGGTGATTATTATTTACAATGCAGAGGGGTCCTGAAATATGTTTTTTTTTCTTTTTTCTTTAAAATCTTGTACAAACAAAAGCTACTTTGACAAAATGAAAATATCATGTCTGATAATACTTGTTACATTTGTTCACATATCATATCAAAACATTTAAACTGATCTCCAAACAAAATCAGATCATTTAATATCGATATCCAAAACTCACACTTTTTACCAAAAATATTTGAAACATCAGGCATCAATTTTTGTCTTGCATTGCTTGTCATTGCACTTTTTTTTTTTTTTTTTAGCAATGCATCACCTTTTCCAGCAAAAAAAAAAAAAATCCATTATATGGTTCCTGTTTTTCTCTGGAGTTGTTGGAGAGCAAAACAGAGCTTTAAGGAGAGTGATTACTGGGACTCGCATTCATCGGGTGGACACAAACTCTTACTTTTGCTTCCTTGCAGGTCCATGTGGGAGGAGATGAACATATTCACCTCCGTGTTTACAAAACACTGCCGTGTCATGGAGCGGAACTCCAGCTGAACGGTTTACAGCAAGCCAAGAGCCACCATGATCCTATTGAGTACTTCTAACGGGATCCGTAACCAAGCAAAGCATCCTAGCAGTGCCTACAGGCTCCACTGTCATTTTAATCAGCTTCATTACATTATCCTGGCCTTTTTATATTGACCACTGCTAACATGTAATAACATACTGTATTATGGATTGTGGGTCATGATGGTAGGAATATGCCAAATGGGAACTCTTTTGTACAAGGTGAAATAAATAAATAATTGAATTAATCATATTTGTTGTGATCGTCTTAATTCTTGCTTTTCTCTCTCTGGTGGTTTCTGAATCGTGAGTTGGCTTCAGGGCAGGTCATACAGTGGCTTCAGAAAGTGTTCAGACCCCTTCACTTTTTGCTCACTCTACTCTGAATAACCCATAATGACATATTTTTTGAAACGTATGCAAAAGTATTCAAACTTAAAAACTGAAATGTGTCATCTAAAACGAGTTACTGTAAGATTTTGTATCAACTAAACGTGGCAGTTGTTGACATTGTTCCAAACTCTTGATTGATTTATGGATCTCAATGCAAAGTCCCTTCTGAAGCTTTGTCCCTCTGTCTCATGTTTTTTTTTTTGGACTCTTTCCAGTGTATGTGGAGAAAAAACAAACAAAAAAAATCCCCTCTGATAAAGCATTTTATATAGATTTGTTTAATAATTTGGGGTTACAGTGCACTGAGTAAAACATTTCCAGGGTGTGGAGCCATGTAATAGTCCCCCTCTTTAGCATTCATAATCAATATGTCAACATGAAATCAATGATATACACACTATAATATCAGTTGAAGCAAGTATAAGGACATTTACATGTGTTTATTAATGCACAGTATTTATCAAAGAATTCTATCCTCTCCTGTAGAGACTACTGGCCATAAAAGAAAGCTGCTCAAGAGGCTAAGTGGGCTCTTAGCTGTGAGGCGTTCATACAAATCCTTACTTTATTCCAGATGAGTTTTACACAGTTTATTAAACAACCGAAGGTACCGACCAGCAATTGTTGTACTTGAATACTTACATAGTGCACATAGTTTCACACACACCTTGGTGCACATAGGTGTGTGAAACATGTGTATACTGATTGTACATGATATATAGGGGAGGTTAAAGTCTAATCCATTGAATGTGACAAGTGACGCACATGTCGAGTTTTCCTGCTCGTTTTCTTTAACATGATGAAGTTGATTCTTCACACCAAACGTCACTCACAGGTCAATGCATCTACTATTATGAGCTTGTCAACACTCGAGCCTTCATACACGCCTGCAGTGAGAAACGATGAAACAATGACATAGTAAACTGAACCTTAAACACTAAATGTATTTTTGCACTGAGCTGTGAAGCATGTCGCATTCCTGAGTCACACCCACCACACCACAGGTTCTCCACGGCGACAGCTTTGTTTGTAAAGGATAGTTTGATGGATTCTTGTAGTATGAAAATGGAAAAAGTCATGAATTTCACAGTTATTGATGCATTTAATCATCATTTGAGTAGATTTTTTTTTTTCAAATATGTTCTATGTTTTCAATTGCCTAATTTATATGCTTATTTGACAATCTTTTCAAAAAAATGTGTGTGTTTTTAAAGGTTTATTATCTTTTGACATATTTGATTAACATTCACAGTAACATTCACAGCTTTTTATTTTTATTTTGAATATATGTATTTTTCATTATTCAAGTGTCATACAGGTGCTCAGGCCACATGGGGTTTTACATGTAAAAATCATATTATATCAGTTACACTTAAAAGAAATTTAACATCCAAAACAACAACATAACATACTCTTTCAAGCATAAAGGTTTTATTTTACCTCTTGCTTTATGACCCGGTGTGGTTACCATACCACCATGTCACATGTCAGCACAGACTACTTATTCACAACACACAGGTGCATTAAACTGTTGACAGACCTGACTAAACTGTCTCTGTGAAATATGTGTCTTACACAATCTACTAAATCCCCTCCCCAAGCCAAATCAAATCCTGCAAGCCAGTTAGAAATGTTGAAACCGTTGACTGTACCATTAATCACACAACCTTATTGTGACTTGAAGTGACTACAATCACACTGCAGCTGTGCTCGGCAACAGTGGGTTGAATTTACTCATTACTCACATCCCAGTCAGCCAGTTTCATCTCGTGACTGCTGTTCCTCTTTGTGAAGCACATGCTGCATGATTTTCTGTTCCTAAATCAAATAACTTTGCAAATATTTGACCTTTTTTTTTTTTTCGCAGCTCTCTTATCTCTCTGATGTTGCTTTGAAAATTCATGAAGTCACTTTTTTAAAATATAATTGTGATTAATTATCTTTTCTTTCTACATTTCTTTCTTTTTTATTGACAAAACGAGACTAACAGGAGACGGCTGACTGGATGAGCTTTAAATGCTCATTATTCACCTAAAGTAAAGCAACTACACTGGCTACTTTAATATGTAAAACAACAACAAAACAACAAAAAAAAGGCATTTTTATTCAAAATGATTTAATAACCAAATTTAGATTACACAAGCGCTATTAATATACTGTATATTTTATTCATCTTAATGTCTCTACTTTGTAACCCGGCTGACCTCTCACAGGTTTTTGCTTTGGCTCCCTCCAGTGTAAAATACAGAAATGACCCTCCTGCTCTCTTGGCTGCGCTCTTTGCTTTTCAGTGTCTTAATGTTAATGCAGCTGCTCTGCACCTTCGCATGTTATGAAGGGGCACAGTGTTTGTTCCGTACATGTCTTGTGTCATGTGATTACAGGTGTGTTAGGTTACATTGTCAGTGATTAATTATCTTTTTAAAAAAACAGTTGCTAATGCTTCACAGGAGGAGAACAAAATATAAACACTTAAAAATGTGCTTGTATGTAAGCAATTTGGTTATTGTTCATGTGCTGCTTAAATGCTAAAAAAAAAGGGGGGTTTTAATTGAAAGGTTAATGGATTGTAAACATTTTTCCACCGTATTAATTTTAAAGAGGCTATTTTAGCTACATCAGAAATTGTACATGACGTATTTCTTTTAATACTGCAAAGCAATATGTTCATGTCATAAAATCTATTTGTGAATTTATTTCAATTTACATAATGTTTCCTGTTTGTTCAGCATGTACTGAGTCCAGATCTCAGTCATCAAGATAATGTTTCTCATTTGTACACTTAAAATCAGAAACGTTTCTTTAATGATCTTGAAATCATGATATTGAATCACCTGTGAAACTCTGTGTCCTTATTTCTTCTGATTAGTCAGCATTATTGCATGTAAAAAAGAAAGAAGAAAAGTGTAGCGTGCTTCCTACTTAGAAAACTCATATCATATTCGACAGCATACACAGCTACGAAGACACACCAGGAATCTGCACACAAAAAAATTCCAAGTGTATTCCAAGTCAAAAGCAATATGATGCAACTTCCCTGACAAGAAACTCTCACTAATTGTTGAGAAATTCAAAATGGGAATGTGAAGGAGGAGGAGACGACGATTTCTTGATAAAGGGTGTGGGCGGGCTTTACGTTCCAAAATATTGGGGAGTGAACACAGCCTTACAGTTAGGAGTGTCCCTGAAATGCAAGTGTCTGCTGACCTCTGCCAATTCTGGTAAAACTATTTGCTCACTGTTAAGCAATAACTCTACAAATTATTTCTGGCATTATGAAGACTGATCTGCCTCCATCACCAAAGGTCAGCTTTGAGTGAGAAAAGCAGCCAGTTTTGCAAAGAAGCCCAGAGTTCATTGTGTCATGTTTAGCATCAAAGCAGTTCAAAGCAGGGGCAGCCTGCAACAATTCACCTTCCAGCACCGCTAAAGCTCACTAATTAAAACATCTCTCTTTAGTTTAATCCACTGAAGTGTAAAAACACATAAGTTGTGGTATCATGGGGATTAGGTGCCGCACGTTTTGGCAAGGAGCCAAAGCTAAGTTGAACAAATTGTCTGCTGTTTTCAGCCCGGCAGCTTCATATTTACCATAAAGACATGAGAGCATATAAACAAAAATGGTGGACTGTTTCTTTAAACCTGCATTTGATTTTCAAGATACCCTAAATGTAGCCTGCCCGTGATGTTCCTAACACCTAAAATGCTCCATAGAGCGAAGGGGAACTGAAAAGTACGATGGTAATAACCTGTGGGTTCGTCACTACAAACAACATCTTTCACATATTTGGGATTATTTGAACATTTGTCAGTATAAAAGCTTCTTGGTCACAGCTTCTTTAAAGATACGGCAGATGAACAGAATCTGAATTACACAATCTGAGACGTACAGTTTATGAGAAGTGCCACAGTGTTAGCTGCAATATGTGGAGAAATTCATCAAGGATGAGCAACACTAACCACACTCATGTCTGGGCTGTGGTTACACATATACAATAGCTCCACCCAATATCAGATCCACCTTTCAGTGCATATCTAAGGGTAGTTACACAGTATAAATATGTTTGATAACCAGCTGAAAATTAACACTTGAGACATTAAAAGCAGACGACTGACTTCTCTGTTAACCTTTTAACGGACCTTGAGACGATGCCTAACATGCCTGGAGGATTCACTGAACCAATGGATGCCACTGAGGAAATCCAGAAGATTTGTGATCAGGTGAGCTTCAGTCTATTTTCGTTTTTCACAACCTCTCACACAATTCTGAGGTCTGCGTTTAACTCTGGATTTACATCAATTTTTATTTCCTTCATACAAAGGTGAAGGGCCAAGTACAGGAAAACACAAAGAAGATTTATGAGGAACTCAGAGCAGTTAAATACACCAGCCAAATTGTACATGGAACAAACTACCTGATCAAGGTAATTAATGTTGTGATATTATTTGTTTCAAAGTAAAGAAAGAAAGTCTCAGGTGTATGGATATGGACTAAATTAATTGTGGCATCCAGGTGAACTTTTAAATGGTAGAAGATCCTCAATGTATCTGTCATTTTGACTCTCTCTTCCCTGCAGGTTCATGTAGGAGGGTGCATTTACCTTCACCTGAAAGTCTACAAAAGCCTTCCATGTGATGGAGGAGAAGTCGTGCTGATCAGCGTACATGACGACAAAGACGATACCATTGTACCTTTATAATGTGATCACCCTGCCTGTTTCAACTGCTGCAGCCTCATAACAACATACTCTGCTCCTTTATCCTTAAGGAATTATACACAATAAAATTCCTGTACAATAATGTTATAGGCAGTGTTTCATTTCTAATGTGTTAATGCATATGCAGCATAAGATGATACTCAAAAGTTGATAGCACTATTTTAGAAATAAATAATAAAGAATGTATCAAAAAAAAGATAGAAAAAGCCTAATTTCAGAAATATTTTCTGGCCAGTCTTTGGCTGCACAAATTATTTGAAAAAAAGATAAAGAACCTAATTTTGAGCAAGATATTTTTGCAGATGGCTGAAAAAGTTAGTGGCAGTTTTCACAACACTTCAGGCATGAAAATATAATTTTCTGTTGATGAGGCCTTTGTAAAGGAAGGGGCCCAACAAGGTGTATGGAAAGGAACAGACTCTTCCCTGGTGTCCTTAAAAAAAGACCACTGGATGACAAATGCTGCAGGAAACTTTTAACAAGAACCAAGAGAAGCGAGCATGTTGCTCTTATTTAAATAGTTTGATTTTGAATACAAAGCATACAGTATGATCAACTCATAAAATGTAATGCAATATAACCGAATACCCACGCAGGTATACCCAGATCTAAATCTAAATATGTCATATCAAAAGTAATAAAGTCTTACCTCTCTATAAATGGTAGTCACTATTACACTACAGAAAAGACAGTGGTCTGGATATGGAGGTACTGGAACCAGCATGTTTGGTGTGCCGACTCTGAAACGTGGAGCTGGGAGTGTGCTGCATGGATGCAAAAGGTGTAGGGGAGATAACAGTTAGAGATGAGAGAATTTACATTTGAGGTTCATTTATTGTTCTACTGCAATAGCGTTCATAGAGACGTATTGTAGGATCCATTACACTCCAAACTGATTGGTCTCTTTCGGGCTAATAGACTTCGAACTTGCGGCCGTGATTCACGCTCCGGTTCAGGAGGTGGCGCTAATGCACCAAAGAGTTCATTATCAACGGCCATGAAAATCCACAGAAGAAGTTACCCGCCTCTGCTCTGTCTTCTTTCAGGTCCTCAGACAGGGGTTGAATAGCTGTGAAGCCCGGAGTGATCATTATTGAGTAGACATCTACCGTACACTAAACATGAGTGGAAGAGGCAAAGGAGGAAAGGGACTCGGTAAAGGAGGCGCCAAGCGTCACCGTAAAGTTCTCCGTGATAACATCCAGGGAATCACTAAGCCCGCCATCCGCCGTCTGGCTCGCCGTGGCGGAGTCAAGCGTATCTCCGGTCTGATCTACGAGGAGACCCGCGGTGTGCTCAAGGTGTTCCTGGAGAACGTGATCCGTGATGCCGTCACCTACACCGAGCACGCCAAGAGGAAGACCGTGACCGCCATGGACGTGGTGTACGCTCTGAAGAGACAGGGCCGCACTCTGTACGGCTTCGGCGGTTAAACTCTTCAACCACCAACAAACAAAACAACATAACGGCTCTTTTAAGAGCCAAACACTGAGTCAGAAAGAGCTTTATCCTCTGTATATGATCTAACAATATTATGAATTCATTGATAAATGTTTACTACTATAACAGCAGGCATAACGCATAGAGCCGCATTAATGTGACTGGCGGACTTGTGTTAGGACAGTGTTACTTAAACAACCTTCTCCTGCAGAGCTCAGAAAGACCGTGCTTCATGACCGTGTCACTGTCCGTCAGATGTCCGTCTAACTCATGCTTTATGCAACAGTTCAGCTGTTGGATGGCATCTTTTCTTCTAGTAGACCAGCAGTACATGATAGTATAATTAGTAATACATAAGTCATTATTTAGTTACCTTCTATTGTTACATAATTACACCTTTTTAATAATAGTTTATTTGTTGTTATCACAAATGAGCTAAGGGACATTATCTATCAACGCCATGAAACCAGGCTCATCGGATTCAGCTGGACACTTACAAATTGCACAGTACTTTGATTTAGTTTTCAAACTATATATAGATTATATATTTCATCTGATATCAAGACAGGCAAAATAAATCTATTGTTTTTGTGATTTATTTTGCACCTGAAGCTTATTGTTCATACTGATCTAATGATCAGAAAAGGTTTAAAAAAAAAAAAAAAAAATAAAAAAAAAAAAATATATCTATAATACGTAGTACTATATATATATTAACCTGTCAAGAGCATTAGAAGTGTTATTGTATGTATATATATATATATATATATTATAACTAAGTGTTCTTTTGCTGTTATGCTGTTGAGTTGGGTTTTTACAAGTTCCCCCTATGTTAAAATCTGCTCTGATCTATACATCAATGCTGATGTTCTGTAATAACGTCTTCATAGGCCAATTTATCTATCTATCTATCTATCTATCTATCTATCTATCTATCTATCTATCTATCTATCTATCTATCTATCTATTTTGATTTGTCTCATCTGTTTCACCAACCCAGAGAGCTTTTTCTTTTTTTACAAAGGCAGATTTTAACCTGCTGCAAAGCTTTTGTTGGTTGGATGAAGACTATTTGATTGGACGAGAAGTTGAAGAAGAAGATGTTATATAAAATATTAGTATCTTAGTATCTTTAGACTTCCTTAAAATTCAGTTTATTTCGATAATTTCTCTCATTACAATCTTTGTTACAAATTGTCAAGCCCAGTATTTGTATTTATTGTTCAACATATAGATTAATATTTCATCTGAATCAAGACAGGCAAAATAAAATCTATTGTTTTTGTGATTTTATTTTGCACCTGAAGCTTATTGTTCATACTGATCTAATGATTAAGTAAAATGTCAATGTCAAACTGGCTCAAGACTGCAGGCTTAACAAGAAGGGTTACCATGGAAACACAACCCCCACCTCCAGCCCAATGTGTAGTTCAACCAATCACAGGAAGGGGACCACACAGTCTCATTTGCATGGAGCCTGGATAACAAGAGTCGCTGCTTCCTTCACCGATTCATCTGTTTCTGTGAAGTAGTAACTGACCAGGATGCCTGAACCCGCAAAGTCTGCGCCCAAGAAGGGCTCCAAGAAAGCCGTGACTAAGACCGCAGCCAAGGGCGGCAAGAAGAAGAGAAAGACCAGGAGGGAGAGCTATGCCATCTACGTGTACAAGGTGCTGAAACAGGTGCACCCCGACACTGGTATCTCCTCCAAGGCCATGAGCATCATGAACTCCTTCGTCAACGACATCTTTGAGCGCATCGCTGCCGAGGCGTCTCGTCTGGCTCACTACAACAAGCGCTCCACCATCACCTCCAGGGAGATCCAGACCGCCGTGCGTCTCCTGCTGCCCGGTGAGCTGGCTAAACACGCCGTGTCCGAGGGCACCAAGGCCGTGACCAAGTACACCAGCTCTAAGTAAACAGCTCTGCTGCTCAACTTGAACCAACTCAAAGGCTCTTTTAAGAGCCACACACTTCATCTAAAAGAGAAAATCCTTCAGCACCAAAAATTTGTTCACATATGTTATTCTGTTACAAACAATGCTATTAAAAAGTAGCAGCAGTGACCTTGTGTATTTCAAGAACGGTTATGACTATTTAACTTGCAACACTTAAAGTATTTATGTGTAAATGTCACGTTGAGGTCAGTCCTTGGCATAAAGATGAACTCAACTTGTTCTGTCTGGAGTCACAATTGTGAAGTGGAAAGATGTGAGGAGTTGAGTTTACACTCATCCTGTAGTAATGTACAGCTGCTCCAGGACCTGATCTGGGCTTGTGTCTCTTTCAGGAAACAGATTTGTGAATTTAGTTTTTCATTAAAATGCTCATAGCATGTGAACCCATCACCATTTGATGATTGAATGGACATTAAATCTTGCTTATAAGCACAGAAGTATACACGATGATCAGAGTGCTGATGTCAACAGACTGTAAAACCTGATTATACACAACAGTTTGGAAGGAAAGCCTGATGAGAATTTCAATCCAGAATAACTGCAGTGAAATACTGTGGTGAGACACTCACCCAATCAAGTTATTGATTATTCATCGTTGTGAAATTTAACACCTAAATCTATGCATACACATGCAATGCTTACACGTCTGTGTGTATGTACACATGCACATACAATACATGTACATTTAAATTAAAACAAATGTGTGTCCATGAGCGCAATCAGATGTCAGTACTTCACATACAGTTCTCCTTCAGGGAAAACTCGTTTGATGAGCATCTCACTGTCAATCAGTGTTTGAGGACAAAGGCACATCTGGTGAAGACACTGGATTTAATAGAGTTGTGTAATATTTATGAACCTCAGCAAAGACTTTCTCTTTCTCTGGGGTATTTTCAGATGAGTAAACACTGACCTGATATACTGATACACAGCTGTATCACTGCAACATCTGGATACAGTATTTTCATACGCCATTATCATTGTTCAGAGTGAAGTCTAAACACAAGTTAAATAAAATCAAAAAGAAGTGAGATATTCGATTTTCTGGAAAGTGCCAACAGTGTGATAATCGACACACACGTGTTTGTATTTGTTTACATTCAAACTATTTTAGGCATTAATTTGAAGTTATAAAAACCTGGACACTCAGTAATCTGTCCCAGCACATCAGACTAACATGTATTTCTTAATTTGATCAATAAACTCCAGCATCCTCCGCATGAAATGTTGACAGCTCTGACAGAGTCTGGCTAAAATTCACCATAAGCCTCAGCCATCAGCAGTGTGTTAGCTGCTAGGAGGAAACTCCACTTTATTAAAAACTGGTCATAAGCAAGAAGTAATTTTTACATAGGATCTCTGAACAAACATGTGGAGCAGCTAAGAAACTAGTTTTGGTGAAGCTGTGGTGCATTTTAAATCATTTTCGGAGAGAAATGAGTGGGGAAAGCCACTGAGCAGCGGTGGCCACCGCGGTGAACAGCTGAGGTTTCGAGGCTCCACAAAGAAAATGCAGAAACTATTAGAGCTGTTCATGACTTCAATATGAAGAGAATAAAGTCCGCTATCGGCTCCCTTCACTGTCAGCCCTCAGCACCTCTCCCACGGTGAGTTTTGAGTGTTTTTTCAGTGAGGAGAAAACACAAGTGTCCCGGTGTTGAGACTGCACGGAGGAGCCGGGGCTGGGCTGAGTCTCCACGGTTCTCATGGTGTGTTTAAGTACCGCCTCCTGCTCCGAGCTTTCCAACAGTCCGCTCAGTCAGTGTGATCATTCGTGGTTGATTGAAAGCGAAGAGGAAATAATGGCAGAGGTAGCACCAGCTCCAGCCGCCGCCCCGGCAAAGGCAGCCAAGAAGAAGGTTTCCAAACCGAAGAAGGTCGGCCCCAGCCTGAGTGAGCTGATCGTCAAAGCCGTGGCCGCATCCAAGGAGCGGAACGGCGTGTCAGCGGCCGCCCTCAAGAAGGCTCTGGCTGCCGGAGGCTACGATGTGGAGAAGAACAAGGTCCGCGTCAAGACCGCCATCAAGAACCTGGTGGCCAAGGGGACTCTGGTCCAGACCAAGGGAACCGGAGCTTCCGGCTCCTTCAAGATGAACAAGAAGGTGGAGCCCAAGGCCAAGAAGCCGGTGGCAAAGAAAGCCGCTCCTAAAGCCAAGAAGCCCGCCGCCAAGAAACCCGCAGCGGCCAAGAAGCCCAAGACCGCGGCAGCTAAGAAACCAGCAGCTAAAAAGTCTCCCAAGAAGGCCAAGAAACCTGCAGCCGCTAAGAAGGTAGCAAAGAGCCCCAAGAAGGCAGCCAAGAGTCCCAAGAAGGTGGTGAAGAAGGCCCCAGCAGCCAAGAAAGCCCCTGCCAAGAAGGCTGCCAAGCCCAAAGTCAAGAAGGCAGCACCCAAGAAGAAGTGAGCTGTCCTCCGTCCGATACACGCTAATAATATAAAAAGGCTCTTTTAAGAGCCAAACACATCCAACAAAGAGCTGGTTCCTAATTACTGATTAAATAACAGTATATTTATATTAAATTGATTAATTAAATGTGAGTTTAATGGAAGTTTCCTAAGAAATCACCGAATGGATGACAGAGCACACTACTCAGCACGAACCTCGAGGTTAATAGGTCACCAGAGGTTAATTTAAGTATGGATCTATATAAATATAAATATATAATTTAGTTAAAATAAAATAAATAGATCGTATTTTAGAATATTCAGGGAAGACACGTCATGTGTCATCATATACTAATATCTTAGTGGTACACATTACACATACAAATAGAACGGCCCATATAAGCTAACTGTACCATTGTCTTATACTGTATAAATGTAAAATGTTATATTCCACTGTCTTTAGTCTTGTCTACTTCCTTCCCCAAGTCTCATCATTTAGCTGCGATCTGTGCTGCTTTGGTTGCACCCGTCATAGTTCTTAGATCGTTTTAATTTATCTTAATTGTCAGGCAGTGATTGTAATGGCTCCATCATAATGTAGTAAAACATGTCTAATGTGATGTCTCTTTATGAAGAATGAGGATTCTACCTGTTGTGAGTGTGTTTTTTGATAAAGGCATTTGTCAGGTACATCAGAGACACGAGGATCTGCTCTTTGAGAGGTGAGTGTGTGGCTCTTAAAAGAGCCTTTGTGTTTGTGGTTTCCAGCAGATTTACTTCTTGGCGGGCTTCTCGGTCTTCTTGGGCAGAAGAACAGCCTGGATGTTGGGCAGCACACCGCCCTGAGCGATGGTCACTCCGCCCAGGAGTTTGTTGAGCTCCTCGTCGTTGCGGACAGCCAGCTGCAGGTGGCGGGGGATGATACGGGTCTTCTTGTTGTCACGGGCTGCGTTTCCTGCCAACTCCAGGATCTCAGCGGTCAGGTACTCCAGCACAGCCGCCAGGTAGACGGGGGCACCGGCACCGACACGCTCCGCATAGTTTCCTTTGCGCAGCAGCCTGTGAACACGACCGACCGGGAACTGGAGCCCAGCACGGGAGGAGCGGGTCTTTGCCTTCGCTCTGGCTTTGCCTCCGGTTTTGCCTCTTCCACTCATGTTGTTTCGATATGATCTCTACAGAGGAAACTCAGAGAAACTGTGGCGCTCACTGACACAAGCCTCCTTTATATCTCCGCGGAGAGAGCGGGACTGTTCCTGTCAGACCAACCAGGAAAGAGGCTCCAGCAGAGCAGCAGAGGGCGGCCTGCTCTGAGATTTGGCGGCCATTTCGAAAGGACTTTTCTCCAATGAACAGCCGAGGATCAGCGGCGGCTCGCTCCTGTGGGCGGTGCTGAGCTCCAGGAGGAGCCCGTCACCAATGAGGACCGGGGATCTGAAGCAGCGTCACCGTTACACAGCCGGTCCCACGCTTTAAGAGCCGAGCGTCGCCTCTAGTCCTCACACTTTTCTACTTTGTTTAGAGAGAGAAGAAGTAAAATGGCAAGAACCAAGCAGACCGCTCGTAAATCTACCGGAGGCAAAGCCCCCAGAAAGCAGCTGGCCACCAAGGCTGCCCGTAAAAGCGCCCCAGCCACCGGCGGCGTGAAGAAGCCTCACCGTTACAGGCCCGGTACCGTGGCTCTGAGAGAGATCCGTCGCTACCAGAAATCCACGGAGCTGCTGATCCGCAAGCTGCCCTTCCAGCGCCTGGTGCGAGAAATCGCTCAGGACTTCAAGACCGACCTGCGCTTCCAGAGCTCCGCTGTCATGGCTCTGCAGGAGGCCAGCGAGGCTTACCTGGTCGGTCTGTTCGAGGACACCAACCTGTGCGCCATCCACGCCAAGAGGGTGACCATCATGCCCAAGGACATCCAGCTGGCCCGCCGCATCCGCGGAGAGAGAGCCTAAAGTCTCGGCCTCCTCTAACATCAACAACGGCTCTTTTAAGAGCCACTTCACTCTGAACCTAAGAGCCAAGTCCTCTTCTGCTGTTGCACTTCATTAACTCTAAACTATTAATATAGTAACAAACTAGCATCATTAAAGTCAAATTTAGTCATGTTACTAGTATAACTACTGCTTCCTAGTTAAGTTATTTCAGCTAAGTTAAGTAAGCTAAGGAGTGTACTTATATTTGAGTACAAGAGACATGGCATTCACAGAGGTGTGCACTTATTTAATCTCCAACTAGTGTCCTTGCAGTTTGAGTGATCTATTGTATGATGTGACGATCATGCTTTTTGTTTCTGGGGGGGGGGAAGCAAAATATGATGATTGGAAGACTTATGAATTGATTCATTTAATCTCATGAAGGACAATAAGTGACTGTTAAACTTCATGTTCACTAACAGCATCACCAGTTACAAGGAAGCCATTCTGTCCATCACACAGTGAACCAAACAGCCGTGTGGACTTGCACAGGTCAAAGTGCTGTTCATTCACTCCTTTTGACCCACATTTCTTCCCACCGGTGTAGGGATTAGAAATTTGCTACCTTTTCTTCCCAAACCCACTTCTCTCAACTTTATGGCTCGACTGGTAAAATGTGAAATTGTAATCTCGTAAACATTACTGTGCTGGACACCTAATTGATTAGTTTACAGTTGATATCAAAGCAGCACGTTTCTCTCCTCAGCCAGCAGGGAGTCATGAGCAGCAAACTCATTGCATGTATATGTAGCCTATAGGTAACTAATTAAAACAAATGTGACATCTTTATGTTAATTAACAATATAATTTACACTCACACTTCACTTCATAGTTGTACAATCTAATATGATACAACAGCTTTTCCATAAATGCTTCCTTCACAAATATAACAATGTTCAGTTTCTCTCGTCACTGTCAGAGAGCTATTACTGACGTTGTAGTTTGCAGTAGTTTTGAACTGGACTGCATTATATTGAGAAGTGTTCCTATTATTTTTTGCAACCCTATGTGAGAAAGGCAGAATATTAAAAACACCCCAGCACAACACCACTGCCCACCATGACCTCAAAAATAAAGTAAGGACTCAGAAGTGCGGGACAGACAAAGTTCTATGAAAAAATCATATAAATGATGATTAATTTAAAAAAAAAGAATTTGAACATGGTGTAAAGTAATACGTTTATCACACAATTTCATTTGAAATAATGTCATATTGTAATTGAATTAACTCTTTTTATGAATTTCAACATTGAAACCACAGTGGTGGGACATCAACAAAAGTGATGTTTTGACCCATAAAATGCTTCTTAAATTGTATTAAACCACATTTCTTTGTCAAGATGTGTTATAACACTGTGCACGAAGCTGGATCCACTGATAATTTGAACAATTATCGTCCAATATGTAAAATCACCTTTCTTGGAAAAATCCTTGGAACTCTGGTTGACAAGCAACTTCATCTTCATTCAGACTATAACAGCTGTAGGGCTGTGACATAGTGGGGGAGACTGGGTATGGTTGTGACACTTTTTTGCCTGTTGGTGGCCCACAGAAATGATCACATGTTGAAAAAAGAAGTACTCACTAACCAGATAGAGTCAAAAAACATAGGACATTAATATGCAATTATTGTAAACAGTGCTGCACTGCACTGCGCAACTCACTTCAGGCACATCTCTCCTGAACTGGCAGTTTCTCAAAGCGGCCAGTGGCATATCTACTACCTCCAGAAGAGGAAGCATTTGAGCCAATAAATCCAGATACACAGACATGAAATCATATGATGAGTCACATGCTATACAATCTCTGCTGCACATGTTTTCTATGAAAGATTACAGAAAATCTGTACTGAAGGTCTCAAAACAAGCTCCATTGGGATAAATGAGGGGGGTACCACAAGATCTGTGCTGGGTCCCTTACCCTTTATAATATAGAGTCTTGTGTGCATTTGACTCCTCTCAAACTCAGGTTATTCCAGCAATGCGCCTTCAATGTTTTTCAGACACAACTACAGAATCTCAAGCTTATACTGAATGCTGACAACAAAATGTCTTTTGCTGCCAAGGAACCATCAATCCTGATTACATCATCCATCCATAGACCATATGGTAGTCAAATGGAAATTGGCAAGTCTTATAAATACTTGGGAATTTGGCTCGTTCTGACTTCGCTCAACCATATCCTTTATTCTCAAGCTGCTTGCTCCACCTTAAAACAACATGGTTCAGTCTATCATTGTGATTTGTGTTTCATCACAGGATATTATACTCAATACTGTGGACTGTATAAAAACCTAAGCTGGTATTTAGGAGCAACAAGGAGAGAACTACACATTATGACTTTTATTCATAAAGGTGCCTCAGTATATCACTCCACATCCTCTTAAAATATGATGCATTACTGTAGATTCAAGACCATGGTTTTTGAGGTACATCTTGAACAGCTGCAACACTAAAATGCTGCTTACACATGAATGCATATTTTTATTATGACATTTTATTTAAATTCCTCAATATACACTTTGATGATACTATATGACCACACAGGAATGAAAAAAAGCACCATTCTGCATAATGAGTACCCTACTTTTACTTTTCTTGATGCTCCATCTTTACATTTACTTCAGTGACAATGTGACCGAGTTAAAACTGAGACTGACAGTCTTGTAATTCGTGCGCTGCTTCAGGTGGTGGCGCTAATGCAAAAAGATTTCTCATAACGTCCATGAAAATCCACAGAAGAAGATGGCCTCGTCTGTCTTCTTTCACGTCCTCAGACAAGGTTTGAAATCCTGTGAAGCTCAGAGTGATCACCATTGACTTAACGTCGACCATATAGTAAACATGAGTGGAAGAGGCAAAGGAGGAAAGGGACTCGGTAAAGGAGGCGCCAAGCGTCACCGTAAAGTTCTCCGTGATAACATCCAGGGAATCACCAAGCCCGCCATCCGCCGCCTGGCTCGCCGTGGCGGAGTGAAGCGTATCTCCGGTCTGATCTACGAGGAGACCCGCGGTGTGCTCAAGGTGTTCCTGGAGAACGTGATCCGTGATGCCGTCACCTACACCGAGCACGCCAAGAGGAAGACCGTGACCGCCATGGACGTGGTGTACGCTCTGAAGAGACAGGGCCGCACTCTGTACGGCTTCGGCGGTTAAACTCTTCAACCATCAACAAACAAAACAACACAACGGCTCTTTTAAGAGCCAAACACTGAGTCAGAAAGAGCTTTATCCTCTGTTCGACAATGTTATGAATTTGTATGTAAATGTTTAAAACACAACTCAATAATGTGAGGAGCAGACAGAGATTTTGATACCGAGTTAAAACAGACGGATGTTTTTGTGTCATCACGTAACAGGCTGATGACTAATGGTCTTTCAGATGTTAGAGGAGAGTGATTCATGACCACGAACAATAATGTGACGTTTACAACATAAGATACAAAGTAAATCTATCAACACAGATAAACCAGCAGACATATCTAAAGCAGATTATTTTGTATGGGTATCTCCATCCTAGTTCTAGTTCATGTTTCCCATTAAAATGCCAATTTGTAACAAGGACTGATCTTGATTTTTCTTCATCTGTCACAAACCCAGAGAGGTGGCAACAAACTTTTTTACTTTTTTTTTTTTTCAACAAAGGCTACTTTTTAAGCAGCTGCCAAGCTCTACTGCAAAACCCCCCATGTTATCTCCTTTTATTATTTCTCTGTAAACACGTAGAGTACGCCACTTCTACACTGTTTAGTTTGGTATCATTTTGTTGGTTGGACAGAGAATATTTGATAAATGAAGAGAAGTTTGGATAGTGAGTAGAGGTTTTTTGATTTTACTTCTTGTTTTCTCTCTCTCTCTCTCTCTCTCTCTCTCTCTCTCTCTCTCTCACTACAGTCTTTGATTCAAGTCAAGTCAAGTTCAAACTGTATTTTAATTTCTGGTTTCAGTCAATATCACTGTAGAGTGCCTTTCAACCATCACAATACTCATTTTGGTCTCAATTTCCGCTTCCCTTTGTTTTGTTATAAATAGTTGACACTGAAGTTATAGGAATATATATTAACTGAACTCCCACATATATTTTCCGATAACTATGGGTCAATATTCAGAGAATAATCCATAGATATGTCCACCCTGTCATGGACATATACATTACTATTAAATATGTTTTAAATTCAAAAGAATTCATAAGATGTGTGGCTAAATAAACCTGACACCATGTCAGTACAGAGAGAGACAGTTAGCCTTAGCAGAACTGCTAACACTGTGTCAGCCACTGCCAGTTACAAGCTAACAAACAACATAAACAAATAAAAGATGCTAACTATGCCAACCATTCTGATACATCTGCTAGTCTCTGATTCTGGTCCCAACAGACTCCTCATCTGAGTCTGGGTCTGACTGAGGCTCTCTGATGTTTCCTCCTCTAACCATCTTGATATACACTTCATCTTCACCAGTCACCGAACCCTTGTCAGTACAAAGAGCAAGAGTTTGGATAGCACAGCCACTAACACTTACAAGCTAGCAAACAGCATAACCAATTAACTACGCTAACCATTCTGATATGTCTTCTAGTTGCTGATTTTAGCCACAACAGACAAAACTCCTGAGTCTGGGTCTGACTGAGGCTCAAACATAAAGCTGAGTCCCTCCAATGTTTCCTCCGCTAATCATATTGTTTAGTCCTTCAACCAATTGCAAGCAGCAGTAGTGGGTGCGGCAGAAGGCCTTTTCCAGATTTTCCAATGAGGAAGAGTAGACGTGCTTACAGCCGCAGTTTTTGATTTTTTTGTTTCACTTTTTAACTAGAACCATGTTAAACAAAATATTATTCATAGTGGTATATTTTTTACATCGTTTTATAATAATAATAATAATAATAATAATAATAATAATAATAATAATAGTTTGTAAATTTCAAGTGAATGATATGTCCATCATCATCATGCCAAATGAATTATTTGTGTGCAGGACACCAAGATGCAACCTACAGCAATATTGTCCCGTTTAGCATGAATATTAATATTTAGCCTGTTGCTCTACGCTCGGATCCAAACACTTATTATGATTTCATCTTGCTCCTGAAACTCATTATTCATTGTGACTTATATGATTGATCAGTTTCTGACGTGGTTTTCAAAAAAGGCGGTGTCATTGGTGTAAACAATGGATGTGGAGTTCCCTGCACATCCGCCAGTAATGTAATTATCGGTCTTGATAATGATTTTTCTTTCCTTTTTATGTAGAAATTGGCTCGAGATTTCAGGCGACTTTAACAAACGTACGTTACTAATGAGACAGACTCTACGCTAGAAAGCGGTTCAACCAATCACAGGAAGGGGACCACACAGTCTCATTTGCATGGAGCCTGAATAACAAGAGTCGCTGCTTCCTTCACCGATTCATCTGTTTCTGTGAAGTAGTAACTGACCAGGATGCCTGAACCCGCAAAGTCTGCGCCCAAGAAGGGCTCCAAGAAAGCCGTGACTAAGACCGCAGCCAAGGGCGGCAAGAAGAAGAGAAAGACCAGGAGGGAGAGCTACGCCATCTACGTGTACAAGGTGCTGAAACAGGTGCACCCCGACACTGGTATCTCCTCCAAGGCCATGAGCATCATGAACTCCTTCGTCAACGACATCTTTGAGCGCATCGCTGCCGAGGCGTCTCGTCTGGCTCACTACAACAAGCGCTCCACCATCACCTCCAGGGAGATCCAGACCGCCGTGCGTCTCCTGCTGCCCGGTGAGCTGGCTAAACACGCCGTGTCCGAGGGCACCAAGGCCGTGACCAAGTACACCAGCTCCAAGTAAACAGCTCTGCTGCTCAACTTGAACCAACTCAAAGGCTCTTTTAAGAGCCACACACTTCATCTAAAAGAGAAAATCCTTCGGTACATCACTACACACACTGAACTGGTCTTTTATTATTACATATAAGTATTATAGCCTATACCTCCAATCAATTAATAGCCTGAAAAACCTGATCATCCCTGACAGTGTAGAAAGACTTTCTTATAAATCATGTTTGTTCCTCTTAAATCTTAGTTTTTCACAAGCAAGATTAAAATGACATACAACTCATCTTTTTACACAGACCACACACAAATCCTAAGCATAAAGGTATTGCATGTGTTTGGGGAAACATAAAACTCAAACCTTGGCAGAGCTTGTGTAACTGCTGTTTCCCTGCATTAAAGTTTAATCTCAATATAGTGAGACCAAAATTTATGCAAATACACTCAAAATAAAATCTGGACCATGTACTTAAATCACAAATAAAACACAGGTGCATCATAAGGAGAAATGTCTTTGACCCAAACATTATGGATGTAAGTACTCTACACATGCTCACAAGAAGCTATCTGTACATACAGTATATATGTGTGTAACTACAAATGCATGTATGTGTCCATGAGTGCAATCAGAGGTGCAGTATGTGCCAGTTCTCCTCTAGGTCAGGAAGAAATTGTTTGATGAGCATTTCACTGTCAGTCACTGTTTCCAGACAATGGTACATCTGATCATCAATACCTGAAGTCATTGCTGGGAAATATTTATGACACCAAGTAAACACTCTTTGTAATACTGATACACAGATGTATCACTGTAACATCTGGATGCAGTATCTGTTGAACTGATATTTTCGTACATCATTCTCAGTGTTCACAGCAAAGACATTGAACCTCAACACCTGTGAATAAATTCTGAAAGTGAAAGACAAAGTGTTTTATTTTCTGGAAAGTACCAACGGTGTGATGCTCTACTTAATGTGTTTGTATTTGTTTACATTCAAACGATTCTAGGCATTAATTTGAAGTAATAAAAACCTGGACACTCAGTAATCTGTCCCAGCACATCAGACTAACATGTATTTCTTAATTTGATCGATAAACTCCAGCATCATCAGCATGAAATGTTGACAGCTCTGACAGAGTCTGGCTAAACTTCACCATAAGCCTCAGCCATCAGCAGTGTGTTAGCTGCTAGGAGGAAACTCCACTTTATTAAAAACTGGTCATAAGCAAGAAGTTATTTTCACATAGGATCTCTGAACAAACATGTGGAGCAGCTGGAAAACTAGTTTTGGTGAAGCTGTGGTGCATTTTAAATCATTTTCGGAGAGAAATGAGTGGGGAAAGCCACTGAGCAGCGGTGGCCACCGCGGTGAACAGCTGAGGTTTCGAGGCTCCACAAAGAAAATGCAGAAACTATTAGAGCTGTTCATGACTTCAATATGAAGAGAATAAAGTCCGCTATCGGCTCCCTTCACTGTCAGCCCTCAGCACCTCTCCCACGGTGAGTTTTGAGTGTTTTTTCAGTGAGGAGAAAACACAAGTGTCCCGGTGTTGAGACTGCACGGAGGAGCCGGGGCTGGGCTGAGTCTCCACGGTTCTCATGGTGTGTTTAAGTACCGCCTCCTGCTCCGAGCTTTCCAACAGTCCGCTCAGTCAGTGTGATCATTCGTGGTTGATTGAAAACGAAGAGGAAATAATGGCAGAGGTAGCACCAGCTCCAGCCGCCGCCCCGGCAAAGGCAGCCAAGAAGAAGGTTTCCAAACCGAAGAAGGTCGGCCCCAGCCTGAGTGAGCTGATCGTCAAAGCCGTGGCCGCATCCAAGGAGCGGAACGGCGTGTCAGCGGCCGCCCTCAAGAAGGCTCTGGCTGCCGGAGGCTACGATGTGGAGAAGAACAAGGTCCGCGTCAAGACCGCCATCAAGAACCTGGTGGCCAAGGAGACTCTGGTCCAGACCAAGGGAACCGGAGCGTCCGGCTCCTTCAAGATGAACAAGAAGGTGGAGCCCAAGGCCAAGAAGCCGGTGGCAAAGAAAGCCGCTCCTAAAGCCAAGAAGCCCGCCGCCAAGAAACCCGCAGCGGCCAAGAAGAAGACAGTGGCAGCTAAGAAACCAGCAGCTAAAAAGTCTCCCAAGAAGGCCAAGAAACCTGCAGCCGCTAAGAAGGTAGCAAAGAGCCCCAAGAAGGCAGCCAAGAGTCCCAAGAAGGTGGTGAAGAAGGCCCCAGCAGCCAAGAAAGCCCCCGCCAAGAAGGCCGCCAAGCCCAAAGTCAAGAAGGCAGCACCCAAGAAGAAGTGAGCTGTCCTCCGTCCGATACACGCTAATAATATAAAAAGGCTCTTTTAAGAGCCAAACACATCCGACAAAGGGCTGGTTCTTCCTTAATAATAATAATAATAATAATAATAATAATAATAATAATAATAATAATGGTCATTTGGGTTAAGCATCATCCTCGCAATAAAAATCAAAGATTTAGTATGAAAATGAAAAATATGTCTATGACTTATAGTTGTAAGAGCGACTTTAATTTTGTTATATCTTAAGAAATAAAATTAATTCTTTATCATTTCTGTCCATGTAACACTGAATGGATGACAGGGAGCAGACTACTTGCACGAGTCTTCAAGATGAGTTTAATTGTAAATAGAATAAACCCAAAGTGAAGAAGGCAGCAACCAAGAAGAAGTGAGCTGTCCTCCGTCTGACACGTTAATATAAAAAAGGCTCTTTTAAGAGCCACACACATTTTGAGAAAGAGCTGGTTCTTCCTTCCTGTAAATTATTACTAATATCAATGTTAGTTATTTGAATGACATAAAACATTACAGGAATGTAATGAGACTTCATGTGTAGATGTACATGTTAATTGTACAAAAACTGACCTTACAGTTGAAATATTACTTGTAATATAATAAGGAGCTCCGGGGTAGTTAATGTGCCTTTATGTCTAATTTAACAAATCTTTAATTATTGCTACACACAGCCCTATATATATATATATATATATATATACACACACACATACACTCAAGCCCGAAATTATTCATACCCCTGGCAAATTTTGATTTAAAGTTACTTTTATTCAACCAGCAAGGTTTTTTTTTTGACCGGAAATGACACAGGCTTCTCCCCGAAGATAATAAGACGATGTACAAGAGGCATCATTTTGGAAAAAAATATTTCTCAGCTTTTATTTACATTTGAAAAAAAGTGCCCTTCATTTCTGGTCAAAAAAAACCTTGTTGGTTGAATAAAAGCAAATTTAAATCAAAATTTGCCAGGGGTATGAATAGTTTTGGGCTTGACTGTATATATGTGGCAGTTTTATATAAAAAATAAAAATAAAAAAAAAATGTTAATATGGTTCATTAATGTAAAATGAAGATAATATAGTCTGCTTCCACTGACTTGAATTTATTACAATTTGAAAAAATATGATTGAAAAAAATGTATGTTCAAATGATTCATTAGTTTTAAGGTACAATGAACCACACACCCCATCAACGGCCGCCTGTATGATAGATGGATGGTTTATAAAAGTAAAGTTAAGTTAAAAAGTAATAAGTACAAAAAAATTTTTATTTTGTTTTCAAATTCACTCAGCCACGTTATTACTATCAGTGACTTTTTTATTTATTTATTTATTTTTTAAAAACACAATGTCGGTCATTGTAAGGGTATAACATGCACAATAAGTGACCATTTGGATGAATACTTTTCATGCTTAGTATTTCATGTGAATAACAGATGACACGAGGATCTGTTCTTTGAGAGGTGAGTGTGTGGCTCTTAAAAGAGCCTTTGTGTTTGAGGTTTCCAGCAGATTTACTTCTTGGCGGGCTTCTCGGTCTTCTTGGGCAGAAGAACAGCCTGGATGTTGGGCAGCACACCGCCCTGAGCGATGGTCACTCCGCCCAGGAGTTTGTTGAGCTCCTCGTCGTTGCGGACAGCCAGCTGCAGGTGGCGGGGGATGATACGGGTCTTCTTGTTGTCACGGGCTGCGTTTCCTGCCAACTCCAGGATCTCAGCGGTCAGGTACTCCAGCACAGCCGCCAGGTAGACGGGGGCACCGGCACCGACACGCTCCGCATAGTTTCCTTTGCGCAGCAGCCTGTGAACACGACCGACCGGGAACTGGAGCCCAGCACGGGAGGAGCGGGTCTTTGCCTTCGCTCTGGCTTTGCCTCCGGTTTTGCCTCTTCCACTCATGTTGTTTCGATATGATCTCTACAGAGTAAACTCAGAGAAACTGTGGCGTTCACTGACACAAGCCTCCTTTATATCTCCGCGGAGAGAGCGGGACTGTTCCTGTCAGACCAACCAGGAAAGAGGCTCCAGCAGAGCAGCAGAGGGCGGCCTGCTCTGAGATTTGGCGGCCATTTCGAAAGGACTTTTCTCCAATGAGCAGCCGAGGATCAGCGGCGGCTCGCTCCTGTGGGCGGTGCTGAGCTCCAGGAGGAGCCCGTCACCAATGAGGACCGGGGATCTGAAGCAGCGTCACCGTTACACAGCCGGTCCCACGCTTTAAGAGCCGAGCGTCGCCTCTAGTCCTCACACTTTTCTACTTTGTTTAGAGAGAGAAGAAGTAAAATGGCAAGAACCAAGCAGACCGCTCGTAAATCTACCGGAGGCAAAGCCCCCAGAAAGCAGCTGGCCACCAAGGCTGCCCGTAAAAGCGCCCCAGCCACCGGCGGCGTGAAGAAGCCTCACCGTTACAGGCCCGGTACCGTGGCTCTGAGAGAGATCCGTCGCTACCAGAAATCCACGGAGCTGCTGATCCGCAAGCTGCCCTTCCAGCGCCTGGTGCGAGAAATCGCTCAGGACTTCAAGACCGACCTGCGCTTCCAGAGCTCCGCTGTCATGGCTCTGCAGGAGGCCAGCGAGGCTTACCTGGTCGGACTGTTCGAGGACACCAACCTGTGCGCCATCCACGCCAAGAGGGTGACCATCATGCCCAAGGACATCCAGCTGGCCCGCCGCATCCGCGGAGAGAGAGCTTAAAGTCTCGGCCTCCTCTAACATCAACAACGGCTCTTTTAAGAGCCACTTCACTCTGAACTTTAAGCGCAAACTCCTGTATGATGGCACTATTAACTTAACCATTTCACTTTTGGTTGATATTTGTCAATAATTATGTTTTTTTTTTTTTTTTTTAATGAAATTGGGAAGGTAGATGAACAGCAGTTAGTATCCTTCTGCTTTACACAAATAATGCTATTTCTTCAATGAAGTAATACCACAGTAACAGCGGCCCTGTTATTAAAAACATCCACATATATTTAGAAAAGAAAATGATATTTTGAAGGACCTACCTTAGTCATGAAAAATGACAGCAAAGCCTAAAGTACATTAAATTGGTCAAGGATCTCCTCTGTCAGAGGTTCAAACCACAGATGGATCCTGACCAAATAAAGGCTCGGTGACCAACTAGAAACAGAAAGGTACATGGTCATTGCTCGACAGGGGATCTAGAAACAGATGCACTCCCTCTCTACTGTGACTAGTTCTCTCTGGTCAGAGGCCTCAGAGGCAATAGTCAAGATAATAAACTTATTTTAAGATGTTAACCCCTGAGGAGAAACTAACAGGTGAATGACCAGCAGCTAAATATTTATCTACCTGCCACGGCCTGAGGGACTCGCAACAACATCCCCAAAACCACGTATATGTATGATGCTCTTCATTAAACTGTATAAAATTGTTTTGTATTGCACTGAAATATTTTATTTTTTATTTTATATATCTAAATGTAAATCTGACGATGGACTGTATCAGTATGTGAATAATTAATTTTAAATCTGTAAACTGCTTTTGCAACAACCTATTTTTCTTCATGCCAATAAAACTATTTGAATTGAATTAATAGGAAGCCTGTAGAAGAAGTGCAACATTTTAAGTTCTTGGTCCAATCATACGAAAACAACAGTGGACGGTGTTGTGCATAGGAAGCCATAACACCTAGTTGACATGAGTTTGTCTTTAGCGAAGCCTGTCTCATCAAAGCTGATGAGCTGTGGTAAAAGTCCCTCTAGTTGCTTCGCCAAAATACGTGTAAAAATTTTGTAAAATTGGTTTGACATACTTAAGAACCCAGTTAAAGGTGGACTGCAGTACAGGGATCAGTGAATGCTACTGTGTTTTGTAGTATTTGGATGGGAACCCATCTGGACCTGGAGCCTTGTTCAATTTGATCTGTTAATTTCCATCTCTGATATTTCAGCTGCAATCTGATTACTGTTTTGATATGTAGAAGAAATACTCAATCTAATTGATGATTGAGAATATAAATTAGGATTAAAATGTTTATAAACATACTTGTATATCTTTTAATTTGGGCTGTATGATATAAGCCAGAGGACTCTCAATTTTATGAATTGAATTCCTTAGCCTGTTGTTTTAAAGCCAACTGATTTACTGGCTTTTCCTCCATCTTCTGAATACTTGTGTTTTGTGACTAATAACTTTTCAGAGTTGATCTCATTTATTTCATTCTTTTTCTTCACTATTTGTCCTGTAATTTTTTGATGAGATGTATATTTCTCATTGTATTTCAATTCTGATTTTAGATGGTCTTACTTTTTTTTTTGCCATTCATTCTTTAAATTAGTTCTTTAGTTGCAAATATTTTACATGCATCTCAAAGTATCAGAGAAACCTTGCGATTATCATTCTGATCCTTCATATAGTTCAGAATATGAGTGTTTAATCTCCACAAAGTATTTCTTTGATCATGTCCAGATTCAGTTTTAAATAAAGAGCAAGGTCTGAAAAGTCCATAATGCCTATGTCACAGTCAACAACCCAATCTAGATCTTTGCCAAACGTGAAGAACATATTCAGTCCTATACTGTATACTGAATGTGGTTTGGAGAAATATATATAGTCTTTAATTACTGCATTTAATTTTCTTCAGGCATCTTTGACTCACATTAATCATAGCAGAATTGATTTTTGTACCCCTCAGGTTACTGTTGAATAATTAAATCTAAAAATGTAATCTTACAAACAGGAGGATTCCAGCACCATTAAGAAAATTAAATAATGCTAAATAATGTGGTCTAATGGACTACGCTGAACAGAGTGCAACAGTGTTAACTTTTTTATGTCCAACTCAGTCCTGGTAGTCTCTCTGTGAATGATTCATGCTCCGGTTCAGGAGGTGGCGCTAATGCACCAAAGACTTCATTATCAACGACCATGAAAATCCACAGAAGAAGAAGTTACCCACCTCTGCTCTGTCTTCTATCACGTCCTCAGACAGGGGTTGAATAGCTGTGAAGCTCAGAGTGATCACCATTGACTAAACGTCGACCATATAGTAAACATGAGTGGAAGAGGCAAAGGAGGAAAGGGACTCGGTAAAGGAGGCGCCAAGCGTCACCGTAAAGTTCTCCGTGATAACATCCAGGGAATCACTAAGCCCGCCATCCGCCGTCTGGCTCGCCGTGGCGGAGTCAAGCGTATCTCCGGTCTGATCTACGAGGAGACCCGCGGTGTGCTCAAGGTGTTCCTGGAGAACGTGATCCGTGATGCCGTCACCTACACCGAGCACGCCAAGAGGAAGACCGTGACCGCCATGGACGTGGTGTACGCTCTGAAGAGACAGGGCCGCACTCTGTACGGCTTCGGCGGTTAAACTCTTCAACCACCAACAAACAAAACAACGGCTCTTTTAAGAGCCAAACACTGAGTCAGAAAGAGCTCATGTCCTTTGTATATAACGTTTTATAAATTGATAACAATAACAGGACACAACTGTTGGGAAAATTGATACTTTATGACTAGATAAACATAATAAACCTAAAGAAGAACTGTATACAGTGAACTCTTCCTACTATAAAGTTGTTAATTTTCAAGACAAGAATCAGGGAGTGACCCTTTGTTCTTCCCAGCTACTGCACCCACACACGTCTTATGAGTGTGTCTCATATCAGCAACGATGTGAGGTCACTCTCATGTTATAAATTCTGTGTGAACTTTGTATTCTTTGAACATTTGTATGCAAACTCTTTGTGTAACTTGTTCCCTCGCTGCAAGAATAAATATCCTACTCCTGTGAATTTCAGACGGTATTTCTGAGTTTATTTGATCATTTTCCTAACAATAGCTGCCCCATAATACATCTATATAAACGGCAAACTTCCTTATCATAGTTGTTTCAATAAACAACTGACAAGAGACGTCCATGTTTAACATTAAAGTGTAATGGTTGCTGAAATCAATGCTGGTCTCAGATCAGTGTCGCAGTACGTGCAACCTTCCCCTGCAGAGGGTCAGGACGTGCTTCATGGTCACGTCACTGTGCATCAGTCTGTTTGATATGACTATGGTGTGTCTGGTATTCTTCAGTTGATTTCATGTTCTTACATAAAGAGCATTGAAACTACAGATCAGGCACTTCTAATGCTCCCTGAAAGGGTTTCTGTATTTTTATAACCTATAATTTTGCCCTTAATTGGGTTTTTGTGATTAGGTGATCCCCCATATATATGGAAAGCAGTAAGTTAATACACTCCACTATATGCATAGATTGATTTATCTAATAAAATTTCCATATATGGACTGAAATTTTGATTTCCCTTCTGTTTCACCACATTCAGAGAAATGGCACAAACATTTATAACAGATGCTGCTTTTTACCTGCTGCCAAGCTTTAATGCAACTAAACTCCCCATATCCTTTACTTTTATGCATGATTTCCCTGTTAGCCACTTCTCTGGTTGTGCGCCAAATAAGTTTAAGTTTAATCTTTGTTACAAATTGTAAAATATACTACTACGCACTCTGTACGGCTTCGGCGGTTAAACTCTTCAACCACCAACAAACAAAACAAAACAACACAACAGCTCTTTTAAGAGCCAAACACTGAGTCAGAAAGAGCTCATGTCCTTTGTATATTATATAACAATATTATGAATTCATTGACAAATGTTATGAATAACAGAACAGCCCCGTAAAACAAAAGAAAGCTACAGTCTTCCTTTGATTAGTGTATCAAACGACAATGTGCGACGTTACGAGTTTAGTGTCACATCACAACCGCTCAACACACTGTGAGGAGCAGGACAATTTTTAATATCAATTTATATTTGAAACATGTCCATGTTGTACCTACAGAGCCTACATGACTGTCTGACTGAGATCGCCAGTGAAGGAACGTGCTGCATGTCCCTATCACCGTCCATACCGACTTGCATCACTTCTTATGTGGATGGCATATATTTTTTTTTTAACTATACATAATAGCTACCATGTCGTCAAACTGGAATTTAAGACCTTGCTTTTGTTTTCAGGGCAGTGACTGTGTTATGTTCTTATGCTATATAAACATGAAACTACAGCTCACCAAAATTTTACCAACACAGATCAGCCACCAAACATCTAATACTCTCTAATCATTATTTTATTGTTTTCTAACCTCTGCCATCAGTTGCCCAAGTTTTTGTATTTAAGTAATTGCCTATACATATCTCAAGAGCATTTCAAGAAATGGTAAATAAGCTTCTTTGAACCTGCTCCACTGCACCTAAACTCCTCATATTCTTAAGTTCATACACTGTTTACTTTAGTTATCATTTTGTTGGGTGAACAGAGAATATTTGACAGGAAGAGACGTTTGGATAGTGTGAAGGTTTTTGAAAATGCTAACTAATTTTCTCATTAATCTTTTTTTTCTTCTCTCTTTTCCGATCCAAACTCCTGTTTTTTGCAATTGATCCTAAAGCTTATTGTTCATGATTTTTAATAACAGCTGGAAGTTATTTTACCAAATCTGTCCTCCTCTTTCTCTGCACAAATTGGCTCCAGACTGCAGGGTAAGGCAGGATACTATGGAAACATGACCACCTCCTCCTCAGTGAGCAGTCAACCAATCACAGGAAGGGGACCACACATCCTCATTTGCATGGAGGCTGGCTATAAACTGTCGCTCCTTACCTTACAGACTCATCTGATTCTGTGAAGTAGTAACTGATCAGTATGCCTGAACCTGCAAAGTCTGCGCCCAAGAAGGGCTCCAAAAAAGCTGTGACCAAAACTGCTGGCAAAGGTGGCAAGAAGAAGAGAAAGACCAGGAGGGAGAGCTACGCCATCTACGTGTACAAGGTGCTGAAACAGGTGCACCCCGACACTGGTATCTCCTCCAAGGCCATGAGCATCATGAACTCCTTCGTCAACGACATCTTTGAGCGCATCGCTGCCGAGGCGTCTCGTCTGGCTCACTACAACAAGCGCTCCCCCATCACCTCCACGGAGATCCAGACCGCCGTGCGTCTCCTGCTGCCCGGTGAGCTGGCTAAACACGCCGTGTCCGAGGGCACCAAGGCCGTGACCAAGTACACCAGCTCCAAGTAAACAGCTCTGCTGCTCAACTTGAACTAACTCAAAGGCTCTTTTAAGAGCCACACACTTCATCTAAAAGAGCAAAACCTTCATTACTACACACTGGTTTGAAGACATTGAAGAGCACTTTTTTTTTTCCTTCAAACTGAGTCATAGAAATCGCAGCAATATATACTTTACTCTGTATGTGACAAAACTTATTTGTGTAGCCTGAATCATCTTTATGAATTTTTGAGATCCAGACTCTAGTCAGAATCACAAAATGTCTGTGATATAAGCAGATATAAAATCTCAACCTATCCTTCCCTATAACACTCAGGTGGATCATTCTGCTTATTTCAATAGTAGTTTCATTGGTCTGTCAAAACGCAGTACATTTTCTTCTTGAAACTAAACTTCTATGAAAAAGGTAGAACTACCATACTTTCTGTAGTTGTACATGGTTTTGCTGGTGGTATAATCTGAGTACAGAACTAATGTTATTGAAGAAGGGTGACTAAATGCTTTTGTACTAAAGCAATACAAAAGTTTTTTTTGAAGTGGACATGATATGGAGAAAAGTGAAAATGCTCTCAACACATGGACATTCATTCTCTGAATCTCCTGAACACTTAACAGCTGTGCACCCAATCTTGTTACTGTTATGAACATGTGTTAGACATGTAAGCTAAAACCTTAACGCCGTTTGACACTGCTCCCCCTCTTCCTCAAAAAAGAAAAATAACGTAAAATCTTTGTGTGAAAATGCAAAGGCATTTCATTTTTTTACATTTATACCACATTGGATCAGGTCTAGATCAAAAACCACTACACTCAGACTTGTTAAAATGTGGTCTAGATCATCCCAGAGAGGCTAAAGACCCTTAAAAACATTCTGTCAGATTTGTGAAACCTTTGATTCAGATGCGGATTATAATAAAAAAATGCTTACTTACACTATTCTGCACAACATGGCTTTTGTGTTGTCAATGTCATGGCAGAAGTCAACATCTTTCCATCTCATTCTCCACTTTCTCACTTTAGAACAAAAGTAGAAAAATTACATTAACCTTTTTGAAATACAATCAAAACGTCTTTACAAATTTGTAATTTACTCCTGCGCTTCTTTTTTCCTACTTTTTTTTTTCTTTTTTCTGTCTGCCTTAACCCTTTACCTGTTCAACCTGCTGGTGTCCTGTGTTATGCATGCTGACAAAGTAGACCCTGTTTTTTATGCTTTTTGAGTCTGCTTTCGGTTTGAAAAGCAATATTTATCAAGTTTGCCATCCATGGACAGCAACAACTTTTTGGTTGCATTCATAATACTAGTGTTGTGCCTGTTCAAAATGTGCTTTTCATCTCATTAATATTGCTTTATAGTATTAAATAATGAAATAATAATCATCATCACCTGATTTTCACATCACTGGTGTGATGATGATAATGTTAATAATAATAATAATAATAATAATAATAATAATAATAATAATAATAATAATAATAATAATAGACCCTTTCTGTTATTTACCTGATCAGAAAATAATGCCCCAGAAATTCAGAAAGACTGCAGTGACACATGTCATGTATTTGAGATATGTGTAGATTTAGTTTATTGGTCATTTTGCAAGAGGAGCAATGAATGGAGGACTGTGAGCTCAGCTGTCTAAGTTAAGTTTTCCTTAACTTTTGGAAGGTAACTTCAGCGTCGTCAGCAGCCAGGTCTATAAAACAGACTCAGTAATGCTATTGCACAATAATACCATAACATTGCAATACACATTTCCAAAACCCCACTGCACATGGCACACAGGAACATATCCAAATATACACATTTTTTCAACAAATCAGTGAGATAAAATTAATTGACAGCTGAATATTAAACTGCTCGGCGGCAGCTTAAACCAAATAACTTACCTTGAGCTGCAGACAATGTGCTCCATTAGTTAAGGTGTTGTGGAAAGTCTCTCATAAGGGCATGGATGTCCAATGAGTTTAAAATGTCAGTGTGGACATACATCAGGGAGAGGTAAGTTTGTCTCTTCTGGGTCATGGTGTTGAGCAGCCAAGGTGCAAAGTGGACATGGTCCACTCAGATGAGGCCACAGATATGGGCAGGCACAAACATAACTATGAGTTTTTCAGCTTCTGTAAACAGAGCTCATGTTTGTGGATTAGGTAGACATGATACTACATCTTGAACTGTGACACGAGACTCTGGTGACATTGCCTAGCATTTTGACCTGGAGATCAGGACGGCCTGGGTCCAGCTCCTCAGGAAGGTGAAGGGGCACCAAATACACCGGTTTCCCTCCGTTGCCTCTTCACGCAAGCAAAACAAGTTGGTGTAAATGCACGGCTTAAAGTTTCTTTCCCAAAACTTCTGGCCAATTGAAGTTAAATGGCAGGATACGCTCCTCAAATGCCGCCAAGTCAGTCCTAGCCTGACACCTGTTAGCAACACGCTAGCTCCTCAGTTCTGGCAGTTCCTTGACGGAAGTCTCCGTCTCCGGGTAAAAATTACAACCAAACGGAAACGATGCTGGTGGAGCTGCTTTCCTGGGAAGGCTGGGTTTCATTTGTGCCGTCTTTAGCTGGTGGTTTGCCAAAAAAACTGCAATACGCTATTCCTCCATTGTGGTTTTTTCCTTCAATTAGCTATCAATGCTAGAGCAGCCGGAAGTAGACTTACGAACACTACGTTTGACATGACCCGCCCTACACTGCCTCTGATTGGCTAATGATCGTTGCCTTCGTTGGTTGGATTGGTAAGGTTTAGGCATCCAATGTGGTCTAGATGAAGCACCTGTAGGTGTAAGTGCCTCTAGTTAACGCAGCCATGATTGTTCCCTTCTTTAATTAAGCCGAGTAAACCCATGAAAAGGTTGGATGTGTTTGGAGTTATTCACAAGCAAGTTTGAAGTGACAGTTACACATATTCACAGCATGTATGTTTTACATAATACATAGATCTACATAGATCTAAACATGCAAATGCAGGTACTGCACACATATGTATAAATATAAATACAGGTGCACGCTTACAGGTGCACACTTGCACGTACCTATTCATATACATATCATATATATGTGTACATTCATATAAATACATCCATGAGCGCAATATCAGGTCCAGTACTTGTATACAGTTCTTTGTTTACAGACAAAAAGAACAATGACCATGTCATTGTTTGATGATAATGGCACATCTGTTCTGGATGTGTTTACCTATCATTAAATCCATGCATTAAATTATTGTTGTGAAATATTTATGACACAGCAAAGACTTTACTTTACTCATCTGAGAATAGAAAGGGAAAATAGAAATGGAAAAGTACACCGGCCTGTTATACTGATACAATGCTTTATAGGTTTGACATGAATATTAATGTACATCTGGATACAGTCTGTGTTGAATTGATATTTTTATACATCATTCTCAGTGCTCACAGCAAAAAACAATGGCACATTTACACAAGTGATCAAATGCTACAAGTGAGACACAGAGTATTTGATTTTCTGGAAAGTGCTAACAGCGACTTGCTCTACTTCATGTGTTTGCTATCATTCAAGTATTAATTTGTTGTAGATTTCAAGTCACATAAAATCTGAACACACACTCCTTTGTCCTGGCACATCAGCCTTCTTAATTTGATCAATAAACTCCAGCATCCTCCGCATGAAATGTTGACAGCTCTGACAGAGTCTGGCTAAACTTCACCATAAGCCTCAGCCATCAGCAGTGTGTTAGCTGCTAGGAGGAAACTCCACTTTATTAAAAACTGGTCATAAGCAAGAAGTTATTTTCACATAGGATCTCTGAACAAACATGTGGAGCAGCTGGAAAACTAGTTTTGGTGAAGCTGTGGTGCATTTTAAATCATTTTCGGAGAGAAATGAGTGGGGAAAGCCACTGAGCAGCGGTGGCCACCGCGGTGAACAGCTGAGGTTTCGAGGCTCCACAAAGAAAATGCAGAAACTATTAGAGCTGTTCATGACTTCAATATGAAGAGAATAAAGTCCGCTATCGGCTCCCTTCACTGTCAGCCCTCAGCACCTCTCCCACGGTGAGTTTTGAGTGTTTTTTCAGTGAGGAGAAAACACAAGTGTCCCGGTGTTGAGACTGCACGGAGGAGCCGGGGCTGGGCTGAGTCTCCACGGTTCTCATGGTGTGTTTAAGTACCGCCTCCTGCTCCGAGCTTTCCAACAGTCCGCTCAGTCAGTGTGATCATTCGTGGTTGATTAAAAGCGAAGAGGAAATAATGGCAGAGGTAGCACCAGCTCCAGCCGCCGCCCCGGCAAAGGCAGCCAAGAAGAAGGTTTCCAAGCCGAAGAAGGTCGGCCCCAGCCTGAGTGAGCTGATCGTCAAAGCCGTGGCCGCATCCAAGGAGCGGAACGGCGTGTCAGCGGCCGCCCTCAAGAAGGCTCTGGCTGCCGGAGGCTACGATGTGGAGAAGAACAAGGTCCGCGTCAAGACCGCCATCAAGAACCTGGTGGCCAAGGAGACTCTGGTCCAGACCAAGGGAACCGGAGCGTCCGGCTCCTTCAAGATGAACAAGAAGGTGGAGCCCAAGGCCAAGAAGCCGGTGGCAAAGAAAGCCGCTCCTAAAGCCAAGAAGCCCGCCGCCAAGAAACCCGCAGCGGCCAAGAAGAAGACAGTGGCAGCTAAGAAACCAGCAGCTAAAAAGTCTCCCAAGAAGGCCAAGAAACCTGCAGCCGCTAAGAAGGTAGCAAAGAGCCCCAAGAAGGCAGCCAAGAGTCCCAAGAAGGTGGTGAAGAAGGCCCCAGCAGCCAAGAAAGCCCCCGCCAAGAAGGCCGCCAAGCCCAAAGTCAAGAAGGCAGCACCCAAGAAGAAGTGAGCTGTCCTCCGTCCGATACACGCTAATAATATAAAAAGGCTCTTTTAAGAGCCAAACACATCCAACAAAGAGCTGGTTCCTCTTTACTGATATTTTTTACTGTATTGTAGCATAAATTAGTTACAATTAAGAAGATATCCACTACAATATAATATGAATAACTTTTAAGGCTAGATTAGTAAACTTATAGTTCAGTTTCTACATGAAACAAAACCCTCAATAATTCCTGTCTTACATTGGTGATCCTGAAACACTACACAAATTTTGTTTTAATTCTGTTTCATGTGGAAACTGTGAAAATATGTCTTGTCCTTGACCTTAGTCACTTCCTTATGAAACTATGTTGACAAATGGGTAAAACCTGATGTTTAGACAGCTGAAAATGGATACTTTCTGATGTCGAGAAAAAAGTCAAATTTTAAATTGGATTACATTTCTTTCAGATGAATGAAACCCCCTTCTTCCCTTTACATACAAAAATATACACATGCATATACTAAAAGTAATAAACCTACAGTACACATTACAAAAAAATAGGCTATAATAATTATTTTATAATAATAAAGTTTTACAGATAAATAATTTAAACATTTTCAAGGGTAATTTATGAGATTAATATTTTGAATCCAATCTCTTTGTAAAGAGGGTAAAGTTGATAATGTTAATTGCAAAGTTATGGGTTCATTAGTTTCAATGAACCAAACACAATCATAACATCTTAGTGGGACAGTTGTGCACCATGAGTACTGTATGTAACATTTACTTTTGTCGTTACTGTAGCTATTGTATAATCTAAGTGGACATTTCATTACATCTAATGCAGGGTTCATACTGGGAGCTACTATGACAAAATAAAAGGAGCTGAGAGCATGTCATGTTTTGTATTACCTGTTACATTAATCCACATATCATATGCAAACAAACCGATCTCCAAAACAAATCAAAGGAAGTTGATCTGCAAATCACATCACGAGTCGTGATTCTGTCAAACCTGAACACAGACATGATTAACACCACTTGCATCTAATGTCACATAAAAGTCAGAACACTAAATTTTCAAAAATGTAAAACAAACATGAAAAAACAGCTCAAGATGAATAGCAACATTTTTCATTTAAATTTTTAGTTCATATCTGTTCTGCTATCACTGCATGTGGCCTGACATATCTGACAAACTGGACTAACTCATTTGACTGACTGCTGACAAAATGATTTGGTGTTGAAGAAGGTGTGTGTCTGTATTTGGAAGCATTAAGGGTAGATTTACTGAGATGAGCTTTATTGCTTAAAGTTTGAACTACATCCATGGTTTGTACAGACTATATTCTCAGAGCCTTTGGGTGAGCAAATATACACACTATATGAATAAATAAACTATAACAGGGGGTGAGTTACTGGTACCTCTCAAGAATCCTGATCTATGATTCTACTGGTGATTAGAGTCTAAGCCTGCTCTGATTGTGCATCATCTGTGCTGTAAGTACTTCTATGGTACATTAGAGACACGAGGATCTGTTCTTTGAGAGGAGAGTGTGTGGCTCTTAAAAGAGCCTTTGTGTTTGTGGTTTCCAGCAGATTTACTTCTTGGCGGGCTTCTCGGTCTTCTTGGGCAGAAGAACAGCCTGGATGTTGGGCAGCACACCGCCCTGAGCGATGGTCACTCCGCCCAGGAGTTTGTTGAGCTCCTCGTCGTTGCGGACAGCCAGCTGCAGGTGGCGGGGGATGATACGGGTCTTCTTGTTGTCACGGGCTGCGTTTCCTGCCAACTCCAGGATCTCAGCGGTCAGGTACTCCAGCACAGCCGCCAGGTAGACGGGGGCACCGGCACCGACACGCTCCGCATAGTTTCCTTTGCGCAGCAGCCTGTGAACACGACCGACCGGGAACTGGAGCCCAGCACGGGAGGAGCGGGTCTTTGCCTTCGCTCTGGCTTTGCCTCCGGTTTTGCCTCTTCCACTCATGTTGTTTCGATATGATCTCTACAGAGTAAACTCAGAGAAACTGTGGCGCTCACTGACACAAGCCTCCTTTATATCTCCGCGGAGAGAGCGGGACTGTTCCTGTCAGACCAACCAGGAAAGAGGCTCCAGCAGAGCAGCAGAGGGCGGCCTGCTCTGAGATTTGGCGGCCATTTCGAAAGGACTTTTCTCCAATGAGCAGCCGAGGATCAGCGGCGGCTCGCTCCTGTGGGCGGTGCTGAGCTCCAGGAGGAGCCCGTCACCAATGAGGACCGGGGATCTGAAGCAGCGTCACCGTTTCACAGCCGGTCCCACGCTTTAAGAGCCGAGCGTCGCCTCTAGTCCTCACACTTTTCTACTTTGTTTAGAGAGAGAAGAAGTAAAATGGCAAGAACTAAGCAGACCGCTCGTAAATCTACCGGAGGCAAAGCCCCCAGGAAGCAGCTGGCCACCAAGGCTGCCCGTAAAAGCGCCCCAGCCACCGGCGGCGTGAAGAAGCCTCACCGTTACAGGCCCGGTACCGTGGCTCTGAGAGAGATCCGTCGCTACCAGAAATCCACGGAGCTGCTGATCCGCAAGCTGCCCTTCCAGCGCCTGGTGCGAGAAATCGCTCAGGACTTCAAGACCGACCTGCGCTTCCAGAGCTCCGCTGTCATGGCTCTGCAGGAGGCCAGCGAGGCTTACCTGGTCGGTCTGTTCGAGGACACCAACCTGTGCGCCATCCACGCCAAGAGGGTGACCATCATGCCCAAGGACATCCAGCTGGCCCGCCGCATCCGCGGAGAGAGAGCTTAAAGTCTCGGCCTCCTCCAACATCAACAACGGCTCTTTTAAGAGCCACTTCTCTCTGAACCTAAGAGCCAAGTCCATTACATATACTAACATAAGTCACATTGTTTCTGATTCTGTTAGTAGTGTGAAATGAGATGGACAGATCTGTTACAGGAGTTACTTCAGTTAAATTAGGCTCAACTTAATTTCTGAACCAAAGAGCCAAGTCCTCTTCTGCTGTTACATAAATTCACATTCAAAGGATTTTATCATCAATGACAAATTAAGAGAATTTGTATAGTTCCTGAGGAGAGTTAGTTATGTGGACTGCCAAATTCTCTCAATGGACACAATATCCACAATTACAGATTAGTCTTCTTCTCTTCTTGGATATTAAAACCAAGCTAGTCATTTTTATAGAAACTAATCAAAACACTAACACTGTCTGACAATCAGTTCTGATTTCAGTTTTGATAAGTGATCTACCAGTGTTGCAAAGAAGTGGAGTCTGCTGTGTGTGTAATTCACAACATTTAAAACAATTCAACTGCTCAGATGAAACTAGATTTAAACTACAAAAAAATTTGTTGCACATCTTGGATTAAATAAATTTTTCACAGGTGTTTTTTGATGTATTTGTCATCTCTCAGGAAACCATCCCACACTGGTGCAGCCATGAACATGCATACATTAAAGCTACAAGCTAAAACATTAGCACTGCCGACTTGTGCGAAAGATATCTACATAGCAACACCATAAACAGGATTTAAGTTTGAAGACTTTAACTACAAAGCAGGGGATGTTTTCACAAAAATAAATGAAAAACAAAAAAGAATTCTTCCCTGCCTCACAATTTGTTTTTTCATTAAAATTGGCTGTCTGCCGCAGGATGCTACTTCCACACATATAGGATAAGGACTAAATTAAACGTGTGAATCAGGTGATTTGTTCCTGATTGGAGAAATTGAAAGTGTTACAACTGACCGGTGTTACAACCATCCCTTGTCTCCATTGCATAAGGAATACAATGACGCAATAATACCGGTGGTTGCTGGTAAATAATGTGTTCTAATGGACTACGCTGAATAGAGTGTAATAGCATTAACTTATTTATTATTTTGTCCAACTCAGGCTCCTGTTATTTTTTAATGCTAAATGTTCATTAATGTCACACATTAATCTGTCTGGCTGTCTACTCTTTATTCACCCGTTGCCATGGTGAATCTATGAATCTGAGCTCCATTGACAATGGCTTTTTATATTCCTCATGCACAGCTTAACTCAGATCAACTGTTCTGGAACAGAAAATCATCAACGCAGACTTCAGGATGAAGCTCCGAGTTTGTTAAACCTGTTTTCTGGACTACTCTCCTGAGGTCAAATATCAATACGACGATCGATACTTTTTCTTTTTCCATCCCCACATAAAATTAACACAATGTTATGGAGTATCTAGCTCTGATTGTCTTGTTAGAGTCTTGCTGTGCCAGATTGTTGCCGCTAATGGACAGGACAGGAAAAATGGTTCCTGTAGGGACAGCTCAGGACTGGCAGTCCTCTTCAGTCCCTTATCTCCAGGCTCAGGGGAAGTAGTGGGAAAGGAGGTTATCAGGCTTACCATCAGTTCACCATCACCACTCACCTCACTCACCGAAGAAAAAAAGAAAATAATTTTTTCTCCTTTTCTTTCCTCCTCTTTTCCGTGTCCTTTCTTTCTTTTATTTATTTATTTTTCTTAACTTTTCCCTTAAAAACAAAACAAAACACAAAAGTGATAGCACTACAATTTCTCCATTAAAAAAAAAACATAATAAAATGAATGAATGTATCTATAGGTAAATAAAATCTGAGATTATGTTCTTTAATGTAGTATGTGTGGTGCTGTGTTAATATCTCAGTAGACAGGTCGGTGCTTCAGAGATGTCTGGGCAGGTCAGTTCTTTCTTCTTCTATGACCAGTTGCGGAGATGGATTGTTTTCAGCTCTCGTGATATACTTTTTTCCCGTAGGAGAGCAAACCTTTCATGCTGTGTCATCAGGTCAGAGAGTTCATGGATGTATCTATTGTTTGTGTATTTGGGAAGTCTATAACACATTTTGGATGACCTGAGGTTTTGCGTAGTAGTAATATTAAGTAATGATCCTTTAATAACGACTTGTTTGATAATTTGGCGTGATTCTGTCCCACCTTGAAGATTTTTCAGCTTTATGCTAAGTCTGGTGCGTTGAACCGCATGATTTCCTTTGCAATGTATTTTACGTTGTTGCAGACTGTTCTATTGATGTTGTCTATGATGAATGGGAGGGGTGAGGTGATCTGTCCCCGTGATACTCCTGGTGATGTGTTTGCTTTGGGACTTGAACTGGATCTGAGTCGTTTTTTTTTAAAATTTGTTTGGATAGGTGGCGCTAATGCACCAAAGACTTCATTATCAACGGCCATGAAAATCCACAGAAGAAGAAGTTACCCACCTCTGCTCTGTCTTCTATCACGTCCTCAGACAAGGTTTGAAATCCTGTGAAGCTCAGAGTGATCACCATTGACTTAACGTCGACCATATAGTAAACATGAGTGGAAGAGGCAAAGGAGGAAAGGGACTCGGTAAAGGAGGCGCCAAGCGTCACCGTAAAGTTCTCCGTGATAACATCCAGGGAATCACCAAGCCCGCCATCCGCCGCCTGGCTCGCCGTGGCGGAGTGAAGCGTATCTCCGGTCTGATCTACGAGGAGACCCGCGGTGTGCTCAAGGTGTTCCTGGAGAACGTGATCCGTGATGCCGTCACCTACACCGAGCACGCCAAGAGGAAGACCGTGACCGCCATGGACGTGGTGTACGCTCTGAAGAGACAGGGCCGCACTCTGTACGGCTTCGGCGGTTAAACTCTTCAACCATCAACAAACAAAACAACACAACGGCTCTTTTAAGAGCCAAGCACTGAGTCAGAAAGAGCTTTATCCTCTGTATATGATCTAACAATATTATGAATTCATTGATAAAATGATTAGATAACACAAAACAAAGCCTCGTCAAGCTAAACGGAAATGTTTAAGGGTATCAAAGACGGACAGGAAAGAAGTTATAGAACCAAGTTTGAACGCTGTAGCCTTTAAGTCTGTTCACGTCAATGCTGGTCTCAGATCAGTATCACACAACACGCGCCAGAGAGGGCGATGACTTATCCAACATTCGACCATGTCACTGTCCATCAGTCTGATGACCATAGTGCATCATGTGTTCCACAATCGAACTCATACACAGTTGCAATTACATTCTTTTGTTCTGTTGTCATGACAACTCTGTGAAACTACCTTACACAGATCAGACACTTCTAAGGCTCTCTGAAAGGTCTTCAGTATTTATTTTTTTATAACTTCTGTTCTTTTGCCATTAGTTGGGTTTTTATATTTAGGTAATCCCACCATATATATATGTATATATATTTTTTTGTTAATCCACTTCAATCTATCCATAATTAATGTTCTCTAATAAAATCGCCATATCTTGATTTGTAATATGGACTGTAATTTTGATTTCCTTCCTCTGTTTCACCTACTTTTTACCTGCTGCCAAGCTCTACTGCAACTTTACCTCCCCGTATTCTACTGGTTGTTCTCAAAATAACTTTACACACTTTAGTTTTCTTGATCATTTTTGTTGGGTGGATGGAGAATATTTGACAGAGAAGTTTGGAAAGTGTTAAGGTTTTATGATGATGTTAACTCCTTTTTTGTTACTAGTGTGTTTGTTTTCCCATTTAAAAAAAAAATATATATATATATATTCTTCTTTCTTCTTCTAATTTCAGTTCATTTTATTTCTCTCACTAAAATCTGTGTTACAAATTCTCAGAGCCACTATTATAATTTCTTGTTCAAATATTTATATTTTGCTTGCCTCCTGCTTTTAGTGATTTAATTTTGCTCCTGAAGCTTATTGCTCATAATGAATCTAATAATTTATTAATGTCCATTTCTAACATGGCTTTTAATAATGACAATTGCATATTTGACCTAAGCATATCCACAGCTTTTCTTCCCTTTCTCTCTGCACAGTGGATTCCAGATTGCGCGCGAACTTTAACAAAAGCAGGTTACCCAATCACAGGAAGGGGACCACACAGTCTCATTTGCATGGAGCCTGCATAACAAGAGTCGCTGCTTCCTTCATCTTTTCATCTGTGTCTGTGAAGTAGTAACTGACCAGGATGCCTGAACCTGCAAAGTCTGCGCCCAAGAAGGGCTCCAAGAAAGCCGTGACTAAGACCGCAGCCAAGGGCGGCAAGAAGAAGAGAAAGACCAGGAGGGAGAGCTATGCCATCTACGTGTACAAGGTGCTGAAACAGGTGCACCCCGACACTGGTATCTCCTCCAAGGCCATGAGCATCATGAACTCCTTCGTCAACGACATCTTTGAGCGCATCGCTGCCGAGGCGTCTCGTCTGGCTCACTACAACAAGCGCTCCACCATCACCTCCAGGGAGATCCAGACCGCCGTGCGTCTCCTGCTGCCCGGTGAGCTGGCTAAACACGCCGTGTCCGAGGGCACCAAGGCCGTGACCAAGTACACCAGCTCCAAGTAAACAGCTCTGCTGCTTAACTGCAACCAAGTCAAAGGCTCTTTTAAGAGCCACACACTTCATCTAAAAGTAGCAAATGTTCAACACTAAACGCTGGTGTTTAGAAAGAGAAATTATAAAACTGACAAGATGAGCAAGAGATAAAGCGGTAAGTAGAAGGAGGTCACTTGTAGATATGACCACTCACATTAGCACAAGGACTGAAAAAACAGTGAACAGATGCAAAATGTTTGATTCAGTTTACAAGCTTCCCCCTGACAGCTGGTGGCTCTATGAAGCAGAATGATGTTAAAGACACAGCTGTTGACCAAGGTGCAGATACAGGGACACTTCTTGACTGCACCCTAGGACTTTAATGTCAAACAGCCGCACTGCTTAGTTTTATAAAATATTTCTCATGCTTGTCTCAATATCATGTCCAAGTCAAAATTGTTGAGGCTGTGCTTTTGAAATACACACCTGAATACATCAGTTAACATATGGTACAAAACGCACTTCAACCACCAGACCTCTTCATATTTCACCCAAAAGCAATATTAATAACTGAACTAATATTCCTAGCCAATCAGCTAATGAAAATATCACTCATCTGTAGGGTTTCTTCCTATCAGTATAAGATGAAAACTGTTGACTTTGCCCGTCTATCCTTTCATCACACTGAATTTTCACTTCAGTGACAAACATTTGTATTTTCCTTTATGTATAAAACAAGTGTAACTCCATTGTCAATCATTGAGGACAATGGCACAGCTGGTCTGGATGTGTTTACCGTTCTTATCACGAAGACGATATATAAAATCATCTTTGTGAAATATTTATGACACTCAGCAAAGTCTCTTTACTTTCACCTTTCTCTGGGGTATTTTCAGATGAGTAAACCCTGGCCTGGTAATACTGATACACAGCTGTATCACTGCAACATCTGGATACAATATTTGTTAGAGTAGCTGTTAAACTGATATTTTATCATTCTCAGTTTACACAACAAAGACACTGAACTTCAACACATGTAATAAATACTGGGGGTGAGAGTATATGATTGTCTGGAAAGTACCAACAATGGTGATGCTCCACTTCTTCTGTTTGTTTACATTGAAACTTTTCTCAACATTCATCTGGAGTCATAAAAACCTGAACACTCTCTCCTTTGTCCCAGCACATCAGACTAACATGTATTTCTTAATTTGATCGATAAACTCCAGCATCCTCCGCATGAAATGTTGACAGCTCTGACAGAGTCTGGCTAAACTTCACCATAAGCCTCAGCCATCAGCAGTGTGTTAGCTGCTAGGAGGAAACTCGACTTTATTAAAAACTGGTCATAAGCAAGAAGTAATTTTTACATAGGATCTCTGAACAAACATGTGGAGCAGCTGGAAAACTAGTTTTGGTGAAGCTGTGGTGCATTTTAAATCATTTTCGGAGAGAAATGAGTGGGGAAAGCCACTGAGCAGCGGTGGCCACCGCGGTGAACAGCTGAGGTTTCGAGGCTCCACAAAGAAAATGCAGAAACTATTAGAGCTGTTCATGACTTCAATATGAAGAGAATAAAGTCCGCTATCGGCTCCCTTCACTGTCAGCCCTCAGCACCTCTCCCACGGTGAGTTTTGAGTGTTTTTTCAGTGAGGAGAAAACACAAGTGTCCCGGTGTTGAGACTGCACGGAGGAGCCGGGGCTGGGCTGAGTCTCCACGGTTCTCATGGTGTGTTTAAGTACCGCCTCCTGCTCCGAGCTTTCCAACAGTCCGCTCAGTCAGTGTGATCATTCGTGGTTGATTGAAAGCGAAGAGGAAATAATGGCAGAGGTAGCACCAGCTCCAGCCGCCGCCCCGGCAAAGGCAGCCAAGAAGAAGGTTTCCAAACCGAAGAAGGTCGGCCCCAGCCTGAGTGAGCTGATCGTCAAAGCCGTGGCCGCATCCAAGGAGCGGAACGGCGTGTCAGCGGCCGCCCTCAAGAAGGCTCTGGCTGCCGGAGGCTACGATGTGGAGAAGAACAAGGTCCGCGTCAAGACCGCCATCAAGAACCTGGTGGCCAAGGAGACTCTGGTCCAGACCAAGGGAACCGGAGCGTCCGGCTCCTTCAAGATGAACAAGAAGGTGGAGCCCAAGGCCAAGAAGCCGGTGGCAAAGAAAGCCGCTCCTAAAGCCAAGAAGCCCGCCGCCAAGAAACCCGCAGCGGCCAAGAAGAAGACAGTGGCAGCTAAGAAACCAGCAGCTAAAAAGTCTCCCAAGAAGGCCAAGAAACCTGCAGCCGCTAAGAAGGTAGCAAAGAGCCCCAAGAAGGCAGCCAAGAGTCCCAAGAAGGTGGTGAAGAAGGCCCCAGCAGCCAAGAAAGCCCCCGCCAAGAAGGCCGCCAAGCCCAAAGTCAAGAAGGCAGCACCCAAGAAGAAGTGAGCTGTCCTCCGTCCGATACACGCTAATAATATAAAAAGGCTCTTTTAAGAGCCAAACACATCCGACAAAGAGCTGGTTCTTCCTTACTGATAATTATCACTGTTTATAATAGACATTTAAGATACAAGTCAACCTTAAAAAGTTAGTTATTAAATAACTAAATGAACATGTAATACAATTAAAAGGACATTCACTAATTAATACAATTAACATTAACAGGATTGACAAACCTACAGTTCAGTTACACAAAGTAGAATCCTCAGAATAATTCCTGTTTACATTTGTGTTCTTGAAACACTTCAAAATGGCAATGAATCTTCTGAATGACCTACTACAACTGTATTTTTGGGAGATCGTCCTTTAATATAACATTGCCATCAGTCATGTGGATATGCCAAGAAAAAATTTACACTTCCTTATTATTTTACATTTATCAAAATTTGTAATGGTAAATTCAAAGTGAACCATTAGACTGACGATTTCATGTTTTTATATTTTATTTTCTCAAAGGTTACTAGAAACAAAGATCATGTAGACTCATTTAATCTTTTCATAAAATCATCATATGTTGTAATTTAATATGTTTACACAAAAAGTGTGAGTCTTGTCTTTTACCTTTATTCACTTCCTTACAAAACTTTTTGTGGCCAAATGGTAAAACCCAATGTTTAGAGATATTGGCAAAGTATAATTACAATTAGCCTAAGTTGTATTTTGGGCTGCATTATACAACACAGTCTTCTAATATCACATCATTTTACACTGCATTATATTTTAATTAAATTAAATCATCTAAAAATGATCTGCTTTGTTCTGTAAATATTGAGATTAAAAAATATACATTTTAGTGTAGAGAAACAGACAGATTGTAAAAGTTGTGTTAACTTCTTTAGTACGATGAAATGTAAGAATTGCAATTTTTTTTTACATTTTTATGGGTAATTTATGAGATCTTTATTTTGAATCCAATCTTTTTAAAGAGGGTAAAGTTATACATGGTAGGCTACTTGCAAATTGGACTCACTAGTGTTGCTGTACAGTGAACCAAACATATCACATCAACATTACACTGGTGCAGCCGTTTACACCATAGTAGAGAAGTCTATATTACTTTCTTTACACATCCCCTTCCTCCTTTACTTGACATTTGTTAATGTTCCTTCAATTTTGTATTGTCTATCTAAAAGTTGCATACTCCAGCAGCCAGAGTGTAATAGACTTGACAAATGTTTTTAATCTATAATTACTAGTGGGATGCTGTGATATGGTGAAGAGGTATTCTTCCTGACTGTATTATTTGTGCAGTTATTGTACTATTCATGTACATTAGTGACACGAGGATCTGTTCTTTGAGAGGTGAGTGTGTGGCTCTTAAAAGAGCCTTTGTGTTTGTGGTTTCCAACAGATTTACTTCTTGGCGGGCTTCTCGGTCTTCTTGGGCAGAAGAACAGCCTGGATGTTGGGCAGCACACCGCCCTGAGCGATGGTCACTCCGCCCAGGAGTTTGTTGAGCTCCTCGTCGTTGCGGACAGCCAGCTGCAGGTGGCGGGGGATGATACGGGTCTTCTTGTTGTCACGGGCTGCGTTTCCTGCCAACTCCAGGATCTCAGCGGTCAGGTACTCCAGCACAGCCGCCAGGTAGACGGGGGCACCGGCACCGACACGCTCCGCATAGTTTCCTTTGCGCAGCAGCCTGTGAACACGACCGACCGGGAACTGGAGCCCAGCACGGGAGGAGCGGGTCTTTGCCTTCGCTCTGGCTTTGCCTCCGGTTTTGCCTCTTCCACTCATGTTGTTTCGATATGATCTCTACAGAGTAAACTCAGAGAAACTGTGGCGCTCACTGACACAAGCCTCCTTTATATCTCCGCGGAGAGAGCGGGACTGTTCCTGTCAGACCAACCAGGAAAGAGGCTCCAGCAGAGCAGCAGAGGGCGGCCTGCTCTGAGATTTGGCGGCCATTTCGAAAGGACTTTTCTCCAATGAGCAGCCGAGGATCAGCGGCGGCTCGCTCCTGTGGGCGGTGCTGAGCTCCAGGAGGAGCCCGTCACCAATGAGGACCGGGGATCTGAAGCAGCGTCACCGTTTCACAGCCGGTCCCACGCTTTAAGAGCCGAGCGTCGCCTCTAGTCCTCACACTTTTCTACTTTGTTTAGAGAGAGAAGAAGTAAAATGGCAAGAACTAAGCAGACCGCTCGTAAATCTACCGGAGGCAAAGCCCCCAGGAAGCAGCTGGCCACCAAGGCTGCCCGTAAAAGCGCCCCAGCCACCGGCGGCGTGAAGAAGCCTCACCGTTACAGGCCCGGTACCGTGGCTCTGAGAGAGATCCGTCGCTACCAGAAATCCACGGAGCTGCTGATCCGCAAGCTGCCCTTCCAGCGCCTGGTGCGAGAAATCGCTCAGGACTTCAAGACCGACCTGCGCTTCCAGAGCTCCGCTGTCATGGCTCTGCAGGAGGCCAGCGAGGCTTACCTGGTCGGTCTGTTCGAGGACACCAACCTGTGCGCCATCCACGCCAAGAGGGTGACCATCATGCCCAAGGACATCCAGCTGGCCCGCCGCATCCGCGGAGAGAGAGCTTAAAGTCTCGGCCTCCTCTAACATCAACAACGGCTCTTTTAAGAGCCACTTCCCTCTGAACCAAAGAGCCAAATCCATTACATATAGTAACATAACAGTTACAATGTTTCAAGTTTCTGATTCTGTTAAATAGTGTTAAATGAGATGGACAGATCTGTTACTGCATTCATTGTAATTAAACTAGGCTCAACTTAATTTAGCTAGCCTGGTCAAGTTTTATTGTGTTGTTCACATGTTTCTGTTCAGAAATCTAATTTTCTCCTCCTGTGAAATAAGACGAATTACAATCAAAATGTTATGCTCACCAGGGAGGAAGTCCTTTTTTAAATTTAGGTGTGGATCTAGGTTATGCTAACACAAATGAAAAAAGTTGTCTGCCACAGGATTTTATGTCTTCACAGGATTAATTGAGTATGTATAGAGTGAATCAGGTGAATATGTAAAGCCTCCCTCTTTTCAAAGGTCCTTGAAACACTGCTTGAAAGGCACCTTTGTCCAGACTATAATAGTATTCTGCAGCAACAGTATTCAGGTTTAGGGTTATGACATAGTACAATAATAAACACCACAGCTAAATCATGTTATACGGCTCCTGGAGAGGAAACCATACAACAATTCAAAGCTTTTAATACTTTTGACCACTGCACTGAACAAACGACACAGTCTGGGTTGTGCTAAGAACTTCTCCTCCACTTGAACTCTATTTCAATGTCTATAATGATCTTCAGACACCTCTACAGAATCTCAGGTTAATACTGACTGCTGACAACAAGATGTTTTATTGTCAATGACGCCTAATTCCAGATCCCATTTATTCTGCCATCCATACACCTAATGGCACTGAAATGGATATTGTTTAGTCTTACAAACACTGGGGACTTTGGGTCAATAGTAGTTTGACTTATAAGCAGCTTGTGGAACAACTGGCACAGACACTAAAGGCCAGAACATCAGAATAAATCATCTTGAGGACAGTCAATCATAATGTCAGTGTTTAACTATATCCTTTATTCTCATGCTGCTTGCTCCACCTTAAAACAACTTGATGTACTTTCAGTATATCACTCCACATCCTCTTAAACTACGATGCATTATTATAGATTCGAAAACCAAACGGTTTATAAAGGAGGTCCACCTCGACCAGCATTAAACAATTAACATTAAAATGCTGTTTACACTTCAATCAGCATCACTAATAATATTTTCATAATGAGATTTAGATTCTTTAATATATGATCACTGGTTATAAAGATCTGATGATACAATATGACCATATAAGACTGAAAAAGAGGACTGAAGAATATTCCTATCATATAACATTGTAGATTATTTATTTCTGAGTGAGGATGACAGAATTGAAGCTGAAAATACTTGAACATTTAAAAACGTAGTTTAAAAGTGAGATATTGAATATAGGCTGCATATGGACTGAGGCGATTTAATGGCATTTTAGTCACTGTAAACACATTTAATACATGTTGAAGTATAGTTCATCGAATGCTGTTGAACAAGATTTTAATATATAGAATAGACATCTGAAAAAATTAAACTCAACTGATGCTGTCAGTCTATGATGTTGAAAACATAGATCTAAAAACTTATGCCTTATCTGTTCCATTCATATTTTTTATCTTTTGTTGCCTCTAGGACTTTGTCCCCATCAGGTTACTGCTGAATAAATTTATTTAACATTTTAATCTAACAAACAGGAGGATTCCAGCACCATTAAAAACTCAGTCCTGGTAGTCTCTCTGTGAATGATTCATGCTCCGGTTCAGGAGGTGGCGCTAATGCGCCAAAGACTTCATTATCAACGACCATGAAAATCCACAGAAGAAGAAGTTACCCACCTCTGCTCTGTCTTCTATCACGTCCTCAGACAAGGTTTGAAATCCTGTGAAGCTCAGAGTGATCACCATTGACTTAACGTCGACCATATAGTAAACATGAGTGGAAGAGGCAAAGGAGGAAAGGGACTCGGTAAAGGAGGCGCCAAGCGTCACCGTAAAGTTCTCCGTGATAACATCCAGGGAATCACTAAGCCCGCCATCCGCCGTCTGGCTCGCCGTGGCGGAGTCAAGCGTATCTCCGGTCTGATCTACGAGGAGACCCGCGGTGTGCTCAAGGTGTTCCTGGAGAACGTGATCCGTGATGCCGTCACCTACACCGAGCACGCCAAGAGGAAGACCGTGACCGCCATGGACGTGGTGTACGCTCTGAAGAGACAGGGCCGCACTCTGTACGGCTTCGGCGGTTAAACTCTTCAACCACCAACAAACAAAACAACGGCTCTTTTAAGAGCCAAACACTGAGTCAGAAAGAGCTTTATCCTCTGTATATGATCTAACAATATTATGAATTCATTGATAAAATGATTAGATAACACTAAACAAAAGAGGGCTCATGTCCTTTGTATATAACGTTTACAAATTGATGATGATAACAGAACACAACTATTGGGGAATATTATGATATTTTGACTAGATAAACATAATAAATCTAAAGAACTGTATACAGTGAACTCTTCCTACTATAAAGTTGTGTTAATTTTCAAGACAAGAATCAGGGAGTGACCATCTGTTCTTCCCAGCTACTGCACCCACACACGTCTTATGAGTGTGACTCATATCAGCAATGATGTGAGGTCATGCTCATGTTATAAATCGTGTGTGAACTTTGTATTCTTTGAACATTTGTATGCAAACTCTTTGTGTAACTTGTTCCCTCGCTGCAAGAATAAATATCCTACTCCTGTGAATTTCAGACGGTATTGCTGAGTTTATTTGATCATTTTCCTAACAATAACTGCCCCGTAATACATCTATATAAACGGCAAACTTCCTTATCATAGTTGTTTCAATAAACAACTGACAAGAGACGTCCATGTTTAACATTAAAGTGTAATGGTTGCTGAAATCAATGCTGGTCTCAGATCAGTGTCACAGTACGTGCAGCCTTCCCCTGCAGAGGGTCAGGACGTGCTTCATGGTCACGTCACTGTGCATCAGTCTGTTTGATATGACTATGGTGTGTCTGGCATTCTTCAGTTGATTTCATGTTCTTACACAAAGAGCATTGAAACTACAGATCAGGCACTTCTAATGCTCCCTGAAAGGGTTTCTGTATTTTTATAACCTATAATTTTTCCCTTAATTGGGTTTTGTGATTAGGTGATCCCCCATATATATGGAAAGCAGTAAGTTAATACACTCCACTATATGCATAGATTGATTTATCTAATAAAATTTCCATATATGGACTGAAATTTTGATTTCCCTTCTGTTTCACCACATTCAGAGAAATGGCACAAACATTTATAACAAATGCTGCTTTTTACCTGCTGCCAAGCTTTAATGCAACTAAACTCCCCATATCCTTTACTTTTATGCATGATTTCCCTGTTAGCCACTTCTCTGGTTGTGCGCCAAATAAGTTTAAGTTTAATCTTTGTTACAAATTGTCAAATATACTATTATAGTTCCTTGTTTAATTTGAATAAACAATCCTAATTTTAGTTTTTTTTTTATTATTTTTGGGAGGGTTGGTGCTTCCTTTTCTCTCTGCACAAATTGGCTCCAGATTGCGCGCCGATTTAAACAAAACCACCCAGTGAGCAGTTCAACCAATCACAGGAAGGGGACCACACAGTTAATTTGCATGGAGCCTGAATAACAAGAGTCGCTGCTTCCTTCACCGTTTCATCTGTTTCTGTGAAGTAGTAACTGACCAGGATGCCTGAACCCGCAAAGTCTGCGCCCAAGAAGGGCTCCAAGAAAGCCGTGACTAAGACCGCAGCCAAGGGCGGCAAGAAGAAGAGAAAGACCAGGAGGGAGAGCTATGCCATCTACGTATACAAGGTGCTGAAACAGGTGCACCCCGACACTGGTATCTCCTCCAAGGCCATGAGCATCATGAACTCCTTCGTCAACGACATCTTTGAGCGCATCGCTGCCGAGGCGTCTCGTCTGGCTCACTACAACAAGCGCTCCACCATCACCTCCAGGGAGATCCAGACCGCCGTGCGTCTCCTGCTGCCCGGTGAGCTGGCTAAACACGCCGTGTCCGAGGGCACCAAGGCCGTGACCAAGTACACCAGCTCCAAGTAAACAGCTCTGCTGCTCAACTTGAACTAACTCAAAGGCTCTTTTAAGAGCCACACACTTCATCTAAAAGAAGCAAATATCCGGTACGGCACATTTCAATGGTCGGAGGTTTGTACAGGTTGAGCGGTAGATGTTGCATTTTGTCAAAGGAACTCAGAAAAGTGATACTAAAGCCATTTTTATAACTTACCGTGCTGTTGCTATCTTCAAGCTGAAGCACAAGGCGCTCTTTGGGTTGGTTATTTTGCTTTTCTGTCGTGAGAACTGAATAAATAAAAATCATATCTTAAATTAAGTCGACTGATATAAAGCATTTTCCCGAGAATCACTAAACACAGCTACAAACATAATCTCACAGTTCGTCAGCTTCAAAGGCTGCAAGCGCAAAATTAACGACCAATTAAACGCAGGTGGACTATCGTGCTGCCATCACGTGAAGCACATTAATAATCAGCCACTTTCATTGAACCCCACACAATGTCTCACATGCTGATCATAGGGTGCAACCACAATAACATACCCCAACCCACACAACACATTGGTTCCTATGAAATATTAAACACATCTTTTTAAATATTATTATATATATATATATATATATATAAATCATGAATTATTATATATTTTAAATGAAACTACTAAATTAACTTAAAAATATATAACCGTCTCTTATCGCAGCTTTCAAAGAGAACCATGTCACATAAATATGAATCCTTGACATCTGCTTGTTTTTTTCTAACTTGGTCTCTGCTGTCAGAATCACAAGGTGCAAGTGAAATAAAAAGTCCACTTTGGGATTCTCATGTCAGACAGCTGCACTGATTGCAATGCTGTGTTGATCCAGTATGACAGAGAAATGTGCCTTAGGAAAGGGATTTGATATGACATCTACTAGCTGAAGAGTTTTTTTACAATCTTCATCACACTTATCAATATCATGTCCACTTTAACATCAGTTAGCCTATGATAAAAGATACACTTCAACCACCAAACTTCTTCATATTTCATCCAAAAGTGACTCAGTAATCTTCCAATTAATATTCCTATAAGCTAATGAAACTGTCACTCGACTGTAGGTTGTCTGCCTATCATTATTAGAAGATTACTTTTGGTTTGGCCTATCCATCCTGCCATCACACCGAATCTCATATCCTCCCATACACTGAGGAAAACAATCTCTTCAGTGACAACTATATATATATATATATATTTAACTTGAATGAAAACATAGGATCAAATATACATAAAATGCTGCCTATATAACTTGACTTGACCTGAGTGTTTCCACTGCATTATTGCTTCTTAATAAAAGTATTCCTATCCGCACATATTGGAGAATATATGCGCCGATACTAATATATCTTTGATAGGCCAGACCTATAAATCATCTGGGCTCTAATATGTACAGCCAAGAGGAAACTTGTTTGACCATGCTGTCAGTCACTTTTTGAGGGTTACTGTTCTTATCATGAAGGCAGTACCCTAAATTATTTTTTGTGTAATACTTATGACACTCAGCAAAGACTCTTTACTTTCCCCTTTCTCTAGCCTGTTATACTGATACACAGCTGCATCACTGCAACATCTGGATGCAATATCTATTGAACTGATATTTTCAAACATCAGTCTCAGTGTTCACAGCAAAGGCACCGAAACCCAACAACATGAACAAAAACTTGAAGTGAGACAAACAGTGTTTGAAGTACCAACAATGTGATTCTCCACTTCTTGTGTTTGTATGTTTTCAATTAAGTATTCTCGACATTCATCTGGAGTCATATAACACCTGAGCACTCTCTCCTTTGTCCTGGTACATCAGACTAACATGTATTTCTTAATGTCATCAATAAACTCCAGCATCCTCCGCATGAAATGTTGACAGCTCTGACAGAGTCTGGCTAAACTTCACCATAAGCCTCAGCCATCAGCAGTGTGTTAGCTGCTAGGAGGAAACTCCACTTTATTAAAAACTGGTCATAAGCAAGAAGTTATTTTTACATAGGATCTCTGAACAAACATGTGGAGCACCTGGAAAACTAGTTTTGGTGAAGCTGTGGTGCATTTTAAATCATTTTCGGAGAGAAATGAGTGGGGAAAGCCACTGAGCAGCGGTGGCCACCGCGGTGAACAGCTGAGGTTTCGAGGCTCCACAAAGAAAATGCAGCAACTATTAGAGCTGTTCATGACTTCAATATGAAGAGAATAAAGTCCGCTATCGGCTCCCTTCACTGTCAGCCCTCAGCACCTCTCCCACGGTGAGTTTTGAGTGTTTTTTCAGTGAGGAGAAAACACAAGTGTCCCGGTGTTGAGACTGCACGGAGGAGCCGGGGCTGGGCTGAGTCTCCACGGTTCTCGTGGTGTGTTTAAGTACCGCCTCCTGCTCCGAGCTTTCCAACAGTCCGCTTGTTGTGTTTGGTTACTGCTGGTTGAGCCTGAGCTAAGAGGAAATAATGGCAGAGGTAGCCCCAGCCGCCGCCCGGGCTAAGGCAGCTAAACGCAGGGCCCCCAGACCTAAGAAGGACGGCCCCACCCTCGGTGAGCTCGTCGTGAAAGCCGTGGCCGCATCCAGGGAGCGGAGCGGCGTGTCATAAGCCGCCCTCAAGAAGTCTCTGACCGCCATAGGTTATGATGTGGATAAGAACAAAGCCCGCGTCAGGACTGTCATCAGGGGCCTGGTAGCTAAGGGGACTCTGGTCCAGATCAGGGGCACCGGAGCGTGCGGCTCCTACAAGATAAACAAGAACGCTGAAACCAATGCCAAGATACCTGCTAAGATGGCCGCTCCTGTAGCAGCCAAGAAGCTAGCAGCTAAAACGTCCCCCAAGAAGGTCAACAAACCTGAAGCTGCCAAGAAAGCAGCCAAGAGCCCCAAGAAGGTAGCAGCCAAGAAGTGAGCTGTCCTCAGTGTAACGCATGTTAATCCTACTCAACGGCTCTTCTAAGAGCCACACACACATTGTCACAAAGAGTAGGTTCCTCCTGACCGATAATTGTCACGACTTTTAATACTAGTAAATTGGCATAATAAGAGGCAACCTTGGAGATGTAGTCAAAGATGTATAAGTATCTTCTAGTAGTACCTACTAACAGTACACTGAAGCACTAGATGATAAGGAGACTAACACATCTTCCTGGAAGAAAGTTACACAAGGACATAATTTGGATTAAAGATGGGATGTGTCTATGTGTGTCTACATCGAATTTAGAGTTTGAAGTTAGTTCAAGT